>NW_023397450.1:0-240000 GCF_011125445.2 Fundulus heteroclitus | reverse complement strand
GTTATTGCACCGTAAACTGCAGAAAATACGTGCAGAGTTGCTCTGTCTGCCTTTACTACCGTCGGCTCCTATGGCGGAGGGATATACAGCTGGATAAACTCAAATGTAGTGCAGGCAGGTCTCATAATAACCGCTGTTTCGTCACTTATTTTAGAGCCCAAATAAGCGATTTCACTTTCAGAAACCTGCCCAAAAAAACCGCAACCCGTGACTCATGAAATTCAGAAGCGCTTTTAGAAAAAAGAAGCCCAAAGTCGCATGTGTCCGAGGGTAAAAGAAACTTCACGCTCACTGTTGGCAACAGTGAGGGCAGCGCAGGTGTGTTTTGCTACAGTTTTCTAGCACTCTTGAAACTACGGAAAGCGCCGAGGGTAAAAGAAACACAGTCCGGAGAGCGCGGCGGGGGAAAGAACATTAGGGAACGGTGTGTGTGTTTTGACGCGCGATTAACGGCGACAAAAAAATTGTCGGCGTTAAAATGGGTTTACGTTAACGCCGTTAATAACGCGTTTAACTGACAGCACTAATATATATATATGTATATATTCACTTTGAATGTTGAATTCACTGTGCTTTAACACGTGGAATTATATAATTATCAAAAAAGTGTGAAACTGCAAATATATCTTATATTCTAGGTTCTTCAAAGTAGCCACCTTTTGCTCTGATTACTGCTTCGCACACACTCTGCATTCTCTTGATGAGCTTCAAGATGTAGTCACGTGAAATGGTTTTCACTTCACAGGTGTCCACTGTCAGGTTTACATTTTTTTATTTTTTTCTACCTCACTCCTGTTTATATTGGCTGTTTTCCCAGATATATATCTAAAAAAATTCTCCCCCACAAAAATAAAGTTCCACACACAACACACCGTTTCATAAATGTTCCATTTATTGACTATGATGTGTTAAAATACGCCGGATATGGTGATTAACTGTCACATAAATGAACAGCGACATCTGCTGGTCATTTAAAATACCTGTCTGTCCTGTCGCAGTTAAATCTCTCTGACACTCAATAGATGACTTTATTCCGAGTAAACCCTGTAGCTATAAAAATTATAAATATATATTACATCTAAATATATGTATATATTTATATATGTATTACACCTGCTTTAACTTAAAACACAAAAGTTTCGATGAGGGCAGAAAATACAACGAAAGTTTCTCCATGCCATGCCTTTATTTTGAAGGGCACCGGACCGGCGGGCTTGAAAGCCACGCCCACTTCTGAAACCGAAAATTGAATGGTATTTCCGTTTTGGGGGCGAAAACAAAAAAACCAAAATCAAGCCGTTTAATGGATTTTGGTTTTATGTGCAGAAACCACAAAACGGGAAAACGGCCGTTTTTCTGTTTTTTCTATGTTGAATTATACCGTTTAATCAAACTGATAAAAAGTACCTTGGTCGAGGAAAGCCTTCCTTCATCAGTCCTGATCCAGCTGTATGTTTAGAGTCTTTTTACTGCTTTACTTGTTTAGCAAAACTCGCTAATAATCCATCCATCCATCCATCCGTTTTCTGACCCGCTTAATCCCTCATTGGGTTGCGGGGGTTGCTGGTGCCTATCTCCAGCGTTATCTCGCTCCCTAATAATACATCAATAACTTGCTGTCACTCTATAGTTTTGGGATCAGGAGTGGGGCCCCTTGAGCGCCCCCTGCCTAGAGGCCAAGGAACTGCCGGCCTCACTTACAACCCGTTCTTTGCCGTTTATGATCGGCCAGCAGCACGAAAACATGTTACCTGCACACAGTTTGATGACCAAAACACAATTCGTAATCCACATAAATTAAATTGTGAAAAATCAGTTCATAACTGTTTGAACAATTGAATTTATGATCTAGAGAGAGGACGATGCATTTACAGAATGGAAGCCAGCGCAGTTAACATGGGATTGTGCAATCCCAGGGGAAGCCAAGATCGCTGCGGCCTCACCGGCTTCGCTATCAAGCGGCACCAAGGGTTTACATGAAAAATAGCGAAAAGTCTGCGATTTTAAAGAGAATATGATCAAAAATGAGGAAATACGATAAAAAAATAACTTTTATTACAAATGACTGAGTGAATCACAATTTATATTATGTTATCATTATTATATATTTTCTGTAATATTCTGGTTTCTGTTCTGGTTTTATTTTTGAGTCATTTTCCTCTCCTGCTTTAGGTTCTCTGCTTGCTTTGCGTTTGGGTCCTGCCTGGGTTTACTGTTAGTTTATCCTGTTTTGTCATCTGTCTTAGTCTTAGCTTTATTTTCTGTTTTAGGTTTTTACTTTAGAGTGATTTTGTTTCTCAGTAAGTTTGGTGTAGTTTCTGTCCACTTGTCCTGTCAGCTTTTTAGCTTTGGTTTCTGGTTTATTTCTTGTTTTGATCCTCTGCACTGATGTCTGGTCTAATTACCCACTCTGCACACCTGCCTTACTCCACCCCTGTTGCAATCACCTCTCACCGGTTTCACCTGCTTCCTCCTCCATATAAACAGTTGAGACCAGACATCAGTGCCAGGTCGTCTTGTTGAGTTATGGGGGTTTTTTTGGATTTTGTTTCTGTTTTTGATTTCTGTTATTAAAATCCTTCTTTTATAAGAAACCTCTGCTGGTCTGGCTAAATTCTGGGTCCCCTGCCTCTGATCATTACATTTTCTTTCTTTCTATAATGACAAGTGAGACCTGGCCTTACTTGCCTCCCCTGACTGCACGACTCTGTTTCAAACACATACAAGGAAAGTATCGACTGGTTTCAGAGAAAAAAGTAAAACTGCTTGTACAATCCAATTAATTGAGTAATTTCTATTCAACTGAAGATCTATACAAAGAACTGAAGAATTTGAGAAATGAAATAAAAGTTGAAAAGCAAGCTAAACACAGGAGCCTGGGCCCAAATTATACTTTTTCTTGCCGATATGTAACCTAAGCAAAGGTATAACCATGAAAAATATCTTTTTCAAGTTTATCCCTGGGCACTTTGGGTACTGAATCATTCTTGGCGGCTACTTGTTTGGGCCTGGCCCCCCGGGGCTCGGTCAGGGCTTCTGCCGGGGGGCGGAGCGCCCATGGGGCCTCGGGTCCCTGGGGCCCATGGCTGGCTACACTTCGGGGTGGGTGGCTGGCTGCCAGCAGAGCCCACGGGCTCGTCTCCGCCGCTCCTGGGGGCTTCGGCATTGCGGCAGCTTGGAGATCTCCTCGGGGCTACCTCTCTTCTTCCCTTGGTGCGGGGGCAGATTTCCTCTGTTGGCCCCTCTTGGGCTCCTTTACTTTGAGGGTCCCTTTGGGCATCTGGGGTTTTATGTCCCACAGCGCTTGCCTCGGTGCTCGGGGGGGGTGGGTGTCTTGGGCTCTTCACAACCACTATTGAGCATTTTTCTTTTGGATAAACTTTACATACACAAGTGCACTCTCACAAACAACTACAGGTGCTTGGTTCCAGGTAGGCATATACATTAAGCCCATTTTTTTTATCTTCAGGTATTACACATTATACATGTCGGATTAAATAATCCTATATTTACTCCACTGATGGTATCAAGGTGTTACTTTATTGTATCTGTTATACTATATCCGTTGGTCGTGCTGTTCTTTTTACATCTCTCTGCAGGTGATGAATCAGACTAAAGACGTTTTATTATTCTCGCCCTTTTATCTCCTGTTTTTTCCCCCTTTCTTCTTTTTATTCTCTTGTTTTTCCTGTTCTATTTTTCCATTGCAGTGTCCATATAATTTGAAATATTCCCTGCATGAATTATAATACTGTAGGAAAAAAAAACAAAAAATACATTAAAACCCTTTCAATAGCTGAAGGAGGGATGATGGTCGGAATGTACCGGGGCTTTTCTTTGTAAGAATCTGGAGATGAAATGGGTGTAGATATCCAATCAAGACAACAGTCACAAACACACATACAAGAATAACATCAAATACTTTCAGAGAAAGGAAGTAAACCTGCTTGAATGATGCAGCCAATCTAATTTCTATCCAACTGGAACCTATTATTTTGCAGAATTATTACGCAACTAAATAAAAAACACACTTTTTCCCATCGGACTGTCCCCCTTGCAATGGACTCGCCATTTGTCGGAAGGGCCAAAGAGGTTGGGTGCATTGTGCAACGGGTGGCAGTCGAGGGCAAGGGACCTTGGCGTTTTGATCCTCGGCTGAAGAAGCTGGCTCTTGGGGGGGAAGGAACCTTAGCTAGTGCACGAGGTTGAGAGGTCCCGACTGGAGATAGTCGGACTTACCTCGACGCATGGCTCTGGCTCTGGAACCAGTCTCCTTGAGAGGGGCTGGACATTTTTCGACACTGGAGTTGCCCCTGGTGAGAGGCGCCGAGCAGGAATGGGCATAGTTGTTGCCCCTCATCTTGGTGCCTGTACGTTGGGGTTTACCCCAGTGAATGAGAGGGTGGCCTATGTCTAAGGCAGGGGTCACTAATAGGTGGACCCCGGTCCGGATCCGGACACAAATTATGTCTCATGCGAACCCAAAACGAATACCAAAACAGAAACTACAACCTAAAATCTTATTGAGCACTTTCTGGTTTACCGGCACAGCTTTTAGAGTCCTTAAGGTAGTGGTCACGCGTCTAAGGAAACCTACAGACCAATTGCATGCTTCCCGCTATGGAAGAACAGAGAAAACATTACCGAGACGAAGGAGAGAGAAACAGGTGGAAAAAAAGGAGAAATACTGGTGTGAGTCTTTATACCAGTTGTGGTATAGTTGTGTGTTGCCACACACAACTATGAGGCAGCCCCCCCCCCCCCCCCCCCCCCCCCCACCACCACAGTTCACTCAGGTCAGCCGATCAGCGGCTTCTTGAGGTCCCAAAAACTAAACGGAAGCTTAGGGGAATCGTGCTTTCTCTGTGGCAGCTCCAAAAAAGGGGAAAAACCTTCCATTGCAAATTAAATTGTCTACTGCTTTATCTGATTTCAAATCACTCTTAAAAATTCATCTCTTTCCCTTGGCTTTCTAAAATGTGTGAGATGTTGATTTTAGCCTGTGATACATTAATTTAAATCACTTTAATTTTATTATAGATTTTATAGTTCTGATTTTAATTTTGTCTTTTAGTAATATCATCTTTATTGTCATTGAAACATACATTACAACAAAATTTGTTCTCTGCTTTTAACCCATCACCCTTGGGGAGCAGTGGGCTGCCATGTGCGTCGCCCGGGGAGCATTCTGGGGTCAAGGGTCTTGCTCAGGGACCCAGAGTGCAGGTGCTGGGGATCGAACCGGGTACTTGCATCCTTCTCTGAGTGCAAGCACGCTGCTCTAACCACTAGGCCACCACTCCCCTTATGCTTGTAATGTTTTTTGAGTTTGTTTTTTGAGTCTGTGTAATAGTTTTATGTTGTTTCAATGTACAGCACTTTGTAAATAAAGTTGGATTGGATTTGATTGGAAATTAATTCACATGGAAATATGTTTTAGATAAAACTCAGTCCTACGTAGATAAGAGCACAATAAACAGCTGAAACATAATTAGTCAGTGAGCCATTGTTGAAGTTCCTTGACCTGGTGCTCTGACCAGTTCTGCTGCATTACATTAAATGGAAGAACAGAGAAAACAATACCGAGACAAAGGAGAGAGAAACCGGTGGAGTAAAAGGAGAAATACTGGTGTGAGTCTTTGTACTGGGCCTCGTTTCAGAAAAATGGGCGTTTTACCTTCAGTAGAAAGCTGCTATTGAGTAGTTCTAGGTAACTCTGTCATATTCAGTGTTTTCAGTTTCAGAACAGGTGATATCAGTCAGAGAACCAAACACAGCATCTGATCAACCATGAATTAATTTAACTCATCAAAAAGTGGAAGCATCAAAAGTGGAAATGTGAAACGTCACTATGAGACAAAACACAAAAAGTTTGAACAGACATTCCCACTGAAATCACAAATTAGTTTAGAAAAAATATGCAGTCTCAGAGCCCAACAAGAGCAGTCTACTAGGATCATGAGACACACATTTAGTGCTCAGCAGCGAGCTCATGAGTGTTCCCTCAGAGTTGATTTTGGGTCAGCACAAAAAGCCTTTTACTGGTGGAGAGGTGTTGAAAGAGTGCATGACAACAGTTGCTCAAACACTTCTTGAAGGAAAAAAAACTTTGTGAGAAAATAAAGCAAATACCCATTTCTGCATCAACTGCTACAAAGAAATGTGAAGTTTTAACTCAGGATGTGCTATCCCAGCTTGACAAAGCAATGAAAAAGGCCCGAAGGCTTAGTCGTGGATGAGTCCACTGCCATGTGTGACAATGCTCAGCTGTTAGTTTATGTTATAACACAGAGCAGAAAGCATTCTGTGAAGACCTACTGGTATTAAACCCTTATGAGACCAGTACAACAGGAGAAAACATTTACCTGGCCATTAAAGAGATGTTGGAAAAAAGAGGAGTAGAGCCAAAAAAGTGATCTCAGTCACCACAGATGGAGCTCCTGCTATGATAGGGCAAGAAAAGGGAGCTGTAACAAGACTGAAGAACGATAATCCTGATTCCTAATTTACCACTGCATCATTCATCAGTCAGTTCTCTGTTCCTTCTGGGCCATTAGGAGGGAAATAGCATTTTTTTTGACAGGGCTAAAAAGTGAGAAGGCACAGTTTTCTCAATTTCTAGAAAATGAGAAAGCAAGACAATGTGGCCTTTTTGGTTGAAATTACTTCACATCTAAACAAACTGAACTTGAAGCTACAGGGCAGAGAAAATTCAATTTGTGAACTAAGGACAGATGTTCGTGCCTTCCAAAGGACACTTGAGATGTTCAAGGAAAATCTGCAGGAAGACTGTGTCCATTTCCCAGCAGTGCAAGAACAGGTTCAGGGACAGCAAGATGTACAGTATCTTCTTTTGTTGACTTTATTGAGAAGTTCATTGTAAACTTCAGCAATTGTTTTGACAGCGTCAGTGTTGGTCAGCAGCTTGCTGTGTTCATTAAAAACCCATTTCTCTTCACAGATGTCAGGACCTTCTCAAAGGAAGTTACACAACACTTTAAGTGGGTAAATGGTGGGAATCTACAGATGCAGTTAGATGACCTCCAAGCAGATTTGACCCTGAAGGAGCAGTCTGTTAGGAGTGATCCTTCCACTTTTTGGGTCCAAATAGTTCCTGATTTAGCTTTCCCAGCTCTGGAAAAAGTAGCCCTGCAAATATTGGCTCCACATACAACTGTGAGGCAGCTTTCTCCACAATGAACATTATAAAAACTAAATATCGTTCCAGGCTCACCAATGAGCACTTCCACACATGCATGAGAATGGCTCTGACTACATTCAGAGATGCAGATTGTCATGATTTGTCTTTGGATGAACCCGGACACAGCACGCACGCACAGAGGTAGTTCTTGAAATTAGTTTTATTGTACAGAATGAAGGGTTAGTGACGAGAGGAACCAGAGTCTTTATGGACAGAGATGAGGGGTGCAGAAGCTGGCTGACTGGAGGAACGCGGGGAGACTGACTGGGAGGAAACTCGGGAGCGGAGGACTTGAGACCGTGAAACAGCTGCGGAACCGGAGAGCGTGGAACTGTTGAAGAACTTGTGAGCGTAGAGCTGAGTTGCAGAACCTGGGAGCGTGGAGCTGAGTTGCAGGACTTGGGAGCGTGGAGCTGAGTTGCAGAACCTGGGAGCGTGGAGCTGAGTTGCAGAACCTGGGAGCGTGGAGCTGAGTTGCAGAACCTGGGAGCGTGGAGCTGAGTTGCAGAACCTGGGAGCGTGGAGCTGAGTTGCAGAACCTGGGAGCGTGGCGCTGAGTTGCAGGACTTGGGAGCGTGGAACTGGATTGCAGAACTTGAGAGCGTGGAACTGAGTTGACACCGAATACCGGCTGAGACTGAGCTGGAGTGAACACTACGGACCGGCGACGAGACCAAAAAGAGGTGAGTCTAAATAAGGGTGGAACCAGGTGGAGGTTAATTGCAGCCTGTCAGGTGAAACCAATCAGGCTGCGCAGGAAAGAGAGAGAGGGAGAGAGGCTCAGCATGCAGCCTACAAGCTGCATCCTGACACAGATGTTCTGCAGATGTTGATACAACTAATATATATATATATATATATATATATATATATATATATATATATATATATATATAGATATATATATATATATATATATATATATATATATATATATTAGGGCTGGGCAACGATTAAAATCTTTAATCGCGATTAATAGCATAATTTGCCCGATTAATCATGATTAATCGCATTGTATGCGCAAACTCCAAGAATGAATTCAAAAGTAGTCTAAAGAGCACTTTTATTTTAATGTTCTGCTGCCATATGAACAAAAGTGTTGTAACATCTGTAGCACTTATCAGTAATACATATTTAGTGTAAAGCTCAACTTAAACATGTAAAACAAAAAATAGCAATAATAATAAATTAAAGCTTATTGCCACTGACAGGAAATTCTCTTTAAGGGGAAAAAATCTACCAAAAACAGGCAATTTCTGAGGTAACAGCAGGGAGCAGCATTACCATTTTATGTTCAATACCAAAGTGTGAAGCACAAAAAAGGTCTACAGTAGCTATCCACTTTCCCATTACATTGGTTAGCTTCTCTGAGTCATTGAATTGTTTGGTGATGTCTACAGTGTGTTTGGCATTTAAGTGGTATGTTAAGCTCAGGGTGCTCCGGTGATAAGAAAGTTTAACTTAGCAGTGGTTACAACCAGGCCAGCTGACAGCTTTGCTAGGGCCCGGGACAACGCAGTCTTTTTGGGCCCCCTCTCTACACCTGCCGCCACCACACACACACACACACACACACACACACACACCAAAAAAAGTCAATTGAACTGTATACTTCATGCCCTGGGAATCTCTGTATTTTATACTGGATATTTTCAACCCATCTATTGAATTTAGTGCACTAGTTGATCTTTTCTTCATAAGAGAACAGCAAGCGCTGCAGCCAAAATATGGCCTTTTTTGACCTGCTGTATATTAGCCAGTCCCTAAGCTTGATGTATCATGAAACTGTTGACCTTTTGGGTTTTGTGGTTTTTATTTTATTATTACAATTAAATAATAATAATAATAATAATAATAATAATAACAATAATGTTATGTTCAGTGTTTTTTCGCTAATCCACCTCATATATTTCAATCCTTATGTAATTTTGTCTGTGTTGTGTGCACCTGCCTGTTGCTTTAATCCTATAAATTTCCCCGTCGTGGGATAAAAAAGGATTAGCTAATGTTATCTCATCTTAAATAACACTTTTTAATAGGATATATGTACTGGGTTCTTTCAAGGTCTTAATTACATTTTCTGTGTGGGCTCCAGTAACATATGATAGATAATATCTACTTTGAAAGTTAACATGAACTGCTGCTGAAGATGACCACTGATCTACCTGGATGTTCCATGGAGGACTGAAACGCCTCAGTCAGAGACGTCTGTGGGTCTATCAGGGCAATGAGAGAAGTTTCGTCTCCTCTCTCCGTTTCTGTGGCTCAACGTTTTCTTGTCCATGTTTTGTCACGTGCTTAGATAAATTTGTTGTGTTTCCACTGAAATTAACCGTCTTTTTACAAAACATACAGCTTGATTTCATTTACGGTATTAAAATAAAGCCAAACGGTGCTACTTCCCCTGTTCATGTTTTTCCGCAGCTGCGGTCTCTCTCAGCAACGTGATTGTGTGAGAGCTGAGTGGGCGGGCCAGGTTGAGCCTGCGTGCTGATTGGCTGGCGCCGCTGAGCCATGTACGAGAGGGGGAGGGGGGGCAGCAGAGTGCTGCAGTCAGTGCTGTGCTGACTGACACTGACTGAAAGCATGTGAGCAACATGCGTTAATGCTATGAAGGCAGATTTGTGTCTTTATTATTCAATCAAAAAAAAGGTTGCTTCAATCAAAAACTATATTTTCAATTAAAAAAAATACATTTGAACACTGATTTTCTTTGATTGAAAATGTTTTCTTTGATAGAAGTCGTTTTTTTTTGTATAAAATATAAAATTGTATACACAATTGTATTGTGTATACTTGGTCATCAAATCAGTGTCAGTTAACACTGTCAACCAGGTAGCCTGTAGGGATTTTTAAGGTCCAGCAGGTGTCAGTATTCAGTGACACAGTATCAATACAGTTTGGCAATGTGTTGAAACGCTTCATGACGCCTCATCGACCCATCACTAGTTCAAACATTGTATCCTGAAGGAGATGCCGTGTATCAGGATGACAATGCACCAATACACACAGCAAGACTGGTGAAAGATTGAAAGTGAAGTCGAACATCTCCCATGGCCTGCACAGTCACTAGATCTAAATATTATTGAGCCACTTTGGGGTGTTTTGGAGGAGCGAGTCAGGAAACATTTTCCTCCTCCAGCATGACGTCGTGACCTGGCCACTATCCTGTAAGAAGAATGGCTTAAAATCCCTCTGACCACGGTGCAGGACTTGTATATGTCATTCCCAAGACAAATTGATGCTGTATTGGCCACAATAGGAGGCCCTAAACCATACTAATAAATGATTGTGGTCTAAAACCAGGTGTTTCAGTTTGATTGTCCAACCCCTGTATATTTAAATGGTAGATCTGTAAACATGCTGTTACAATAATTAGGCTGACTGCAGATGAATGAAGGACTAGTTTCTCCAGGTCCTGCAAAGTAATCACACATTTCATCTGATATTCTTAAGGCTGATTTTGTAATTGCCTTAACTTGTTTCTTAAAATTTAGGTCTGAATCTGTCGCTAAATCCAGATTTCTGGCCTGGTTGGTGGTTTTTAGAAGTATAGATTAATATCCCTGTCCATCAATCTTACTGATAAAAGCACCATAACACAACTATGCTAACAGAAACATGGAGGAACCCATTTTTTCCCCTCAGATCTTATGACAACATCAACACATTTGTTAAGATAAGAGGGTGTGAATATTTTACTGGTCGTGGGCAACTCTCATACATCCGTTGACAATAAACTTGACAGCGGAGCGAACTAGGGAGTCCCTTTTTTTCTCCAGTTTGGGACATGCCTAAGGCAACCCTTGATGCTAAGGCTGTCTGCAGCTTCTTCAATGGCAAAATTAGCCTCATTGGTGGTTTCACCTTCTTTTGTCTGAATAAAGATGAATACACATGAGTCCACCCCGCCTCTCCCCCAGTGACCGCTGGAGATAGGCACCAGCAACCCCCGCCACCCCATCAGGGATTAGGCGGGTCTGAAAATGGATGGACGGACACATGAGTCCCACCAATAAACTCATGCTAAGTGCATGTCTTTGGACAATGGAAGGAAACCGGTGTGCCTAAAGGGGGCCTCATATACTCAGGGAGATCATGCAAACTTCACACAGAGGCTTTTAAGCCTCATCTGTGGTAGGCCCACATTATCCAGGACTAAGCATTTTAAAAAGTATTGAAGGTGACAAATGACAGTTTATACTCATACCTTGATTAGCTGCTCCCGGAGTTTGTGATCAAGCAGAACTTCTGGTCTGAAAGGGCCTTTGGAAGCCCGCAAATTGCTGAAACAGCCCTTCTGAGAAAACATGGTGGGCAACTCCTCCACGGACAACACAGACTGTAATCATTTTTGCTACAAAGTAGTACAACTTTGCTTCCAATGCTGCAGAAGAAACATAAAAGGATGGTTAGTTAAATGACTACCCAAGACTAAATTCCTCTGCTTAAAATAGACTGAATTCACTAGAATGAGGAAGGCATGATTAAAAACGAACCCTGACATACAAAATACCCTAGCACTAATATGTAACGTTTATTTGATGGCTGGCTGGAGAAATACACATGTCCACTCCACTGATCAGCTAAAACAAAATGGCATTTTGGGGTATCTGAGAGATGGGAAGAGGAGAAAGATTAACTGTAATGTAACAATTCTATAATCTCATTTTAAAAGTTTTGGTTTTTTGTGACCAGAAGTTCAATTCAATTTATTTAAATGTTATTTATATAGTGCCAATTCACAACACAACCTTGTATAGGCATATTGAAATTTTAGATATCTGAAATTCCAATTTAATTCGTCATATAATCAGTAGTGGATATATGTAATGTCATTTCTACTAGTAGAAATATATTTTTGATGTCAAGAATTATATATCTGGATATCTAGAATGTTTTATTTATTTTTTATATCTGAAATGATGATGACTAGTATTGACTGGATTATGGAGATCTGAAATTAGATTTCATCCTAGTCGGAATTCAGTTTTAGACATCCGGAATGTTTATTTTAGATTGGAAGAATGTTATTGTAGATGTCTGTAAATAAAAGCCCTATACACATGAATGGGGAAAGTGACGTAATTTGTACTACTATGAATTATATTCAAGATATCTGAAATGTTCATTTTAGATAGGACAAATGTTATTGTAGATGTCTGAAATGTAAATTTTGACTAGGAAGGAATGTATTTGAGATGTCTGAAATACATATTCAGTAGTGATGGGTCGATGAGGCGTCATGAAACGTTATTTTGTTTACAGTTCAGCTTGGATTTTATTTACTGCGCAGCATAGCTTTGCTGTGCGCGCTGCTGTGCGCGAATGCACACGCGTTCAGCTTAGAGGGAACAGAAACAGTTTGGCGCGTCAGTCAGTTCGAAACAGGTGCTGTATTGGTCACGTGACCGAAACAGTTACTGTATCGGTCACGTGACTTTTACGTAGCAATACACACATCGACACGGGTTTCGCTCTATGAGACCGACACATGCGCCGACGCATCGGTGTTGCCGGACCCATCACTAATATTCAGTCAAGCTAATAAATGTTTTAAAGGCCTGCCATACCCGCTCAGTACATGGCACTTGGCCGACACCGGACCCAGCGATGGGGGGGGGGGGGCGCATGCACCTCGACTAACAGCAGCTTAAGCAACCTATATCCCGCTCTCAAGATAAAAGTGTCTACTAAACAGGCAGAGCTGTGGCCACTTTACTCAATGTAACATAACACAGTAGCTCTAGCTAGCACATAGCAAGCTGCTGCGTGGGGGCCATAGGTTCGCCCACTTTGCTTGCCTGTCTGAAAATATTTAGATATCTAACCTCACACCATTACAAACATTCCTCAACGTGAACTAAGTTAGTAAGCATACAATGTATTGTAAATATCAACAGAATAGGCTAATAACATGACACCAATTATTTTCAACCTGTTTTATCTACTTACCGACAACTTCACCGCTGCTCCCTCGCTTGCTGGTAAAAAGCTTTCTGGCGAGTGCCGAACAAGACTTCTTTGTCAGAAAGACGTCGTTGGTGTAGACACTTGTCAATCAAACATGTCTGACCAATAGAGAAGCACCCGCCCACCGCGGTACGTTTGTGTCAAAATGATTCAATCGAAAAAATTTTAACTTCAAAAGTTTTTGAGCTTCAAAAAAAAAAAGTGATTCAAACGAAAAAATCTGAACTTCAAAACTTTTTTCACTTCAAAAAAAAAAAATGATCCAATCAAAAAAAAATTGAACTTTAAAACGTTTTTCTCTTTAAAAAAAAGTTATTTAATCAAAACAATTTGAACTTCAAATTTTTTTCTCTTCAAATAAAAAAAATAAAAACAATGAAAAAACACATTCTCTTCAATACTTTTTTTTTTTTTTTGCTGGGTAATTTTTTTTTTTGCATTTAAACATTTTTTTTAATTGAAAATATTTTTTTGATTGAAACAACTTTTTTGGAATTGAATGATTAAGACACAAATGTCCTACCCATGTATACCCCAAATGCAAAAAAGATTACTTCAATCAAAGAAAACATTTTCAATTAAAAAAAGTGTTCAAATGCAATTTTTGGAGTCTCAAATATTTTATTTGCATTCAAAAACTATTTTCTATGATTGAAAACGTTTATCTTTTCATTGAAGTGACTTTTTTTATTGATTCCCTTGTTTGTTTGTTTGAAGCAACTTATTTTTTGATTGAATGATAAAGACACAAATGTCCTACCCATTATATGGTCCAATCAAAAAACAATGCTAATTTAATTATAAACATTGCTTCAAACAAAAAAAAAAAAAAAAACGGACTTCTATCAAAGAAAACATTTTCAATCAAAGAAAATCAGTGTTCAAATGAATTTTTTTGAGTCTCAAATATATTTTTGGAATACTTTTTTTCTTTGATTGAAAAGTTTTTTTTTAATTGAAGTGAATTTTTTTTTAATTGAAAATATATTTTTTGATTGAAGCAACCTTTTTTTTGATTGAATAATAAAGACACAAATCTGCCTTCATATTAATGCGCGATAAAATAAATATCGCCGTTAATAGTCTAATAAATTAACGCGAAATTAACGCGTTAATTTATATATATATATATATATATATATATATATATATATATATATATGTGTGTGTGTGTGTCATGACTGGCTTTAAATGTTTGGCCCACATGCAGAGAACCACTCGGCAGCAGAGATCAGTTCAACGATTTATTTGCGAGGCAAATGGTGTGACAGCCCAAATGGCGAAGAGGTAACAACGGGAACGAGGCCCGGTGAATCACTGAAAGGTAAGGAGAGATGATTAGAGGGGGAAAAGCTCAGGGGAGGAGGATCTGAGGTGCGTACGCTTACCACCGGGCGCGGCGACCGGACCGGGAGGGGACGGTAAGGACTCAGCGTGACGTACGACGGTGGCAGGTGCTTCAGGGACCGGGGAGGGTGTAGGTGGAGCGGGGGTCTGAGCAGCGTCGTTGATCGAACGTTCTGGGACAGCGGAGGAACCAGAGGAGCTCGGGGCGACAGGTATACTCGAGAGGGAGTCCCGTAGGAGGATCTGACGAGAGCACTCGGGTGAAGCCTGAGAGACACAAACAAGCGGTTAGCTCAAAGAGATCTATCTCGTGGCTGAGATAGTGGCCTGCAGTCATACCAACGACTGATAACATTCTGGCATCCTCCTGCTGTCCGCACGCAGTTCTTGTAGCGTGGCAAGATGCTGCTGAACCAATCCCGGCGTGTGTGCCCCGCCCACCGGTCAACTGGGAACACCTGCGGAGAGGTAGAGCCAGCAGAACAGCCTGGCTCAGCTGACTGAGTCCTGACACCGTGTAACATAGTTGAATTGGTTCAGGTTAAATCCTGCTAAAATGTACCATCTGCTGGTAAAACGGGGTACAGCATTCACCCTAGGAAGAGCGGGGTATTATGGGTAATCCTCAGAGCCATGAGGATCACCGACAAGGTAACGTGTCTCTGCTATGTGGTGAAGATATATTATTTATGCACTTTATAAAATATGTTCATGGGTTTTCTTTTTGCATATTATGGAAATCTGTTTAATCCAGGTTAAGCTACATTTGCTATTATATTGTTTTTGTTGTGTTTTAGAAACGTTTAGTTTGTGAAAAAGTGTGGCGGGGATTTCTCACAGTAACATTATGGCTCCTCTTTGCAGGAACTTGCTTCATGCTAGAGATCGACCTTACCTTGATGCTGTTTATCTGTAATGCAGGTATGTTTTACCAACTCTCTTGTAGCAGATGGTTAACAAAATGATGAGTTTTATATGAATGGATTTATATAACGATATGGTTCTTTTATGTTTTTGCATTGTTGTTCGTAGGTGCAAGTTTATATACACTAGAATATAAAAGTGGCATCCAGTAAATAAAATGTCAGCATTTTATTTTATTTTTAAGAGCATTCCAATTAATTATTTTACTTTCTTTGGAAAGGACACTCACTGGGTGTTCCTGTACTGTAAACAAAAATCCACTATACGATCACTGTAAATTTCAATAATTTTATTGTTGTTACTGTATTATGGGTAATCCTCAGAGCCATGAGGATCACCGACAAGGAACTTGTTTCATGCTAGAGATCGACCTTACCTTGATGCTGTTTATGTGTAATGCAGAGCCATGAGGATCATTGACAAAATGGAGAATTAAAGAAAACCAGCTGATGCCAGCTTGAGCTCCCTGTCATTTCAATCTGAAAAACTCACACAGAAAGAAAAGGCAATTAGAAGAATTTTATTGATACAATATTTTAAGAGTTTGGCGCTCAGACCTTGGCAGGAAAAATTCACGCTGAATTATACTTCAATATGCATAAGCAGGCGTATGAGAATAGAGATATTTCCCCCCAGGTCTGAAACTGGTGGTGGAGTGAAGATAAATAAAGTTTGTTCAGTCCATATGCTGAATTGTTTGAGCTAGATGTCCAACTTGATATACACAGGTTTGCATGAACTGTCCATGATGAGCAAGCATGAAGCGACTGTGGAGAGGAAAAACTCCCCTTTGGGAAGAAACCTCTGGCAGAACCAGGCTCAGCATGGCGGTCTTCTGCCGGACCGTTTTAAGGAGTGACTGGGAATTCCATAAGAGTCCAGGAGGAATTACACTCTGATAGGGACGATGTTGAAGGAGGACCGTAGGAAAGTCAGGCGGAGCTTGCTACGATGGTGGAGAAGGGGATGGAGGTGGGTTGAAACCGGTCAACAGAGTCCAAACAGGACACGGCGCAGCCACCGCTTGCTCGCTGAGGAGAAGGCCGAGACGAGGATGTGGAGTTCTTTTTAAGATGAACCCAGGATGCTGATTGGCTTCGAGGAGGAGCAGTTCAAAGCTGATTGGCTTGTGTCGGGGGCGGATGAGTCCCTGATTGATGGAGGTAGGCAATAGAGTTTCTTCAGTCTGAATTTTCGCTTAAGCTGCATTTCAATCTGAAAAACTCACCCAGAAAGAAAAGGCAATTAGAAGAATTTTATTGATACAATATTTTAAGAGTTTGGCGCTCAGACCTCGGCAGGAAAAATTCACGCTGAATTATACTTCAATATGCATAAGCAGGCGTATGAGAATAGGGATATTTCCCCCAAAAAATTGCCGAGGTCGAGGCCGGTGCGTCAAACAGGGCCGGTTGCCGCGGAGGCCTACCAAAGTTGAGTGAGATGAATGGGGAGATGAGGTGAGGTGTATGTTGAGGTGAATGAATAGAGATGGTCAGTCTCAGGACTCCAAACTTGGAACTGAAAGGCTTGCAAAGGGGAATGTCTGAAGCGAAATACGACATTAGTGCAATGGTTCTTGCGCTTGCCAAAAAGCAGGCCGAGAGATGATTTGGAGTTGCTGTTTAAGGTGAACGCTGGATGATGATTGGGCTCCAAGGAGGTGTGGCTTTTAGCGATTGCTCCATTGGAGGCGAACAAGCCTCTGATTGAATGGAAGTAAGCAAGAGTTCTTCGGTTGTATTTCCGCCTTTAGCATCATTTAAACTAAAGACTCACAAAGAGAAAAGCGATTAGACAAATTTATTGATACAATAGTTTAAACTTTGGTGCTCGGACCTCGGCAGGAACATAAACAGTGATTTATACTTTAACGTAGATAAGCAAATGAATGAGAATAGGGAAATTATCCCCCAAAAAATGCCGAGGTCCAGGCCAGAGCGTCAGCAAGTTCAGAAGGCAGAGAGAAGGAGAAGGATGAGTAATGAAGGAGAAAATATGTTAAAGCTTAGCAAAGAGGGCCATTGCCGCAAAGGCTTACCAAAATTTAAACAAGATGAATGGAAAGATGAGGTGAGGTTGATGGAGAGGTGGAAGGTGAGGTGAATGGTCAGTTTCGGGCTGATGCACGTGATGAATGAATGAATGAATGATCATGGCAGGGAGCAAGGCGGGCAGCATGCAGGGGACATGGCAGCGAACCACAGGGAACATGTCATAGAGAACGCAGGGAACCACAGGGAGCATGGCAGAGAACGCAGGGAGCATGGCAGAGAACGCAGGGAGCATGGCAGAGAACGCAGGGAGCATGGCAGGGAGCATAGAAAGAAACACATGGCAAGGAGCATAGAAAGAAACATGGCAAGGAGCATAGAAAGAAACACATGGCAAGGAGCATAGAAAGAAACACATGGCAAGGAGCATAGAAAGAAACACATGGCAAGGAGCATAGAAAGAAACACATGGCAAGGAGCATGGAAGGAAACACATGGCAAGGAGCATGGAAGGAAACACATGGCGGGGCAGGCCGCATGGAAGGAAACACATGGCAGGGCAGGCCGCATGGCGGGAAACACATGGCAGGGCAGGCCGCATGACGGGAAACACATGGTAGGGCAGGCCGCATGACGGGAAACACATGGCAGGGCAGGCCGCATGACGGGAAACACATGGCAGGGCAGGCCGCATGACGGGAAACACATGGCAGGGCAGGCCGCATGACGGGAAACACATGGCAGGGCAGGCCGCATGACGGGAAACACATGGCAGGGCAGGCCGCATGACGGGAACCATGGCAGGGCAGGCCGCATGGCAGGGAGGAGGGCGTTGCAGGGAGCGTAGAAGGAAACATGGTAAGGAGCATAGAAGGAAACACGGCAAGGAGCATAGAAGGAAACACATGGCAAGGAGCATAGAAGGAAACACATGGCAAAGAGTATGGCAGGGAAGGCCGCATGGCAGGGAGCATGGCAGGGAGCATGGCAGGGAACACACAGGGAGCACACTGGGAGCATGCAGGAAGCATGCAAGGAGTATGCAGGGAACGTAGTGGGGAACATGGCAGGGAACATGAATAAATGAATGACCATGAAAGAATGAACAGAATAACAGGACAACTGCATGGCGGGACGCCTGGATGACAAGATAAATAACAGAGGATGCTTAGGGATGATGCACATAAATGAATAAGTGACCAAGAGGGAATGAACAGGACAGGACGCGGGCTTAATGAGACTTGAATGAGATTTGAATCCACCACCAGTATTCGTAGTTAGATTACCTTTAAGATGAGCATTAGGCGGCTAAGATGAATGAAAGGTAAGAGCAGATATGTGAGGCATGCTGATGATAGCCATCACCTACGATTGGGCTCCACAAGCGTCTGCTGTTGCGCAGCTCACATCCTGAATGCTGAAATAACTCTAGATGAAAGGCCACAAGATTAACGATTTCTTTGACAATTTCACGAATCTGCAAACCAACTGTTTTTAGAATCCTCCAAAACTTACGGATGCACATCCGTAAAATTTAACGCATCTACAGACAAAAAGACATTATAGAAAGTGTATTTCAAATCCGGACGAGAAGCAAGCCAGACCAGAAGGAAAGTTCAGAACGGCAACTCTTAACCAGAGTATCCTGTTCAAGGAGGGAAGGAAACGAAATTAGTGAGCTCAAGCTGCCTGGAAATAAAAATGTGACTCTTGAAATTATGCACCTGCGAGATTGAGGTGACCGAGCGAGGAGAGCAGCCGACGCTCAGAAATAATTGATATGAAACTGATATCTCGAGAATTCGAGAGCTTGTCTGCAGGCAAAAGCCATCATGGAACTAGGTTAAGATCAATACGTAGAACTCAATGCAGGCTGACGGTTTAGTTTGAGAAAAACAACTGGGAATAGTGAAAAGAATATCTATAAGAAGAAAACATCCAGAAAATGAAGGACCATTAAACACGGGTAACACTTCTTAAGACAAATCGATAATGTTTGCTTAGCTCATAAATGCATAGAATGCCAAACGCATACCAAATGGAGTTATGAATCGATTGGCTTATTTAGCTTATTCCATGTTGTTTGGATGAATTTAATAATTTAATTCAGATTCTGCACTGCATCCTGCTAACTGATGATCTCATTGCTTAGTAGCTTTAGTTAGCCTCACGCCTGCAGAGAGGATCCGTAATTGAAAATAGTATCAACCAGACAACAGCACCTTCAGTGATGCTCTCCGGATATTCATCTTGAATGAATTCTTGAACCTAAAAGAAGAAATAGACAATCCCTAAATACATGAGCAAGTTGCTGTTAAAGATCGCCCAATACTCAAACCATCCCCACAGCCATCCCGACGTTGGATCCCAGCTGACATTCAGATAATACCTACGAACAAAACCTTAATTAACTTTAACATGTATAATTTCACAACACCTGAAGAATCGATTGGCAAAACATTGAAATGACAAGAGTGACAGAAGTGGCCTGGTCAGCATGAATGAGAAGTCTGAACCCAATACAGACCAGCACAAGCGGATGCCAAATTGCACCAGAGTTGCAGCGGTTTAATAACGATTGGTATCAATTGCTGAATTTAAAATGCACTTCATACTCCAACCAGTAGGTGGCAGCAATGCCACCACAAGCCCGGTAGCTACCGGAAACACCAGAAGAAGAAGAAAACGAAAACAAACAGTAAAATGAAATACGTTCGCCTGAATAGAGGACGAACATGGGTGAATACATATTACCTGAGCTGGCTCCGAACACATTAGCGAGTGAATGAGAGAGTAGATCCGGCTGAAAAGTTGCGGCCGGGACGAGCGGCAAGGTGGCGCCGCAAAGCCGATGAAAACCAGAGGAGGCCCCGGATGAGTCGGCGGATCCGCGAACCAAGAGCCAGCCCCACGGGACTGCGGGATCAGTTTGAGAAAGACCCCGGCGCGCTATGAAGCGAAGCTGACCGGAACTTAGGCAGAGTTGGGACGCGTCTGCGTCGCTTGCGAGTTCTTTGCGCCAGGAATCGGAGCTGACGAAAACAGAGGTCGGAAAGGAAGATTTGCGGCTAGACGGTATTCCTATGGCAGGAGGATTTCAGGATAAGTTATTGTCTCTTGAAACCGGTCAACAGAGTCCAAACCGGACACGGCGCAGCCACCGCTTGCTCGCTGAGGAGAAGGCCGAGACGAGGATGTGGAGTTCTTTTTAAGATGAACCCAGGATGCTGATTGGCTTCGAGGAGGAGCAGTTCAAAGCTGATTGGCTTGTGTCGGAGGCGGATGAGTCCCTGATTGATGGAGGTAGGCAATAGAGTTTCTTCAGTCTGAATTTTCGCTTAAGCTGCATTTTTATAACACCAAAAGAAGCCACCAGAACCACATAGGCCACACATTTTATATATATATATATATATATATATATATATATATATATATAAAAACAATAAATAGTTGGACCTATCGACCTTGACATCGTAAAGTATTGGTGAAGTGGACCCCTCTAAGTGTTAGTTGAATATCTCTGCTGTAGACGTTGGAGCCCAAATACTCCACAGAAATCTCTGTCTTGAGAGGCTAATCAGACCATGATTAAAAGTCTAATAATGTCTGGATTAATATCTGTTAAAGCAGTGGTTCTCAATCCTGGTCCTCAAGGGCCGGTGTTCTGCAACTCTTATTTGTTACTCTGCTTCAACACACCTGAGTCAAATAATTAAGTCATTAGAAAGACTCTGGAGAACTTGACTGCATACTGGGGAGGTAAGTCAGGTGTGTTGGATCAGGGACATGTGTAAAACCTGCAGGGACACTGGCCCTCGAAGACCAGGATTGAGGACCACTGTTTTAAAGCGTTACTGTTTTCCGCCGCTGTCAATGATTTATTTCAATATTCTCAGCTGTACATCGCTTTTCTAATGTGATGGGATGCTTTCAGTTCTGAACAGTTTATTATTTTGTGCTGCTATTCATTTTTATGCCAACAGCAGCTTTTTAATTATGTAAAAGATACAGAAAATCTTTTAGAGGTAGCTGTATGTTGCGCTGTCAGGAATGTTACTGTTGCACTCAGTTATAGTTGAAAGGTGTCCCATAGTCAGAGGCCCACAAGATTAACAAAAGAACTACACATAATGAAAGCAACGATTTATTCCGTTCTAAATTTTGGTACTTCGAGCTCTAATTTTCCATCATTTTGGTTTCCATTCATATATCCCCCCACCCCTCCCCTAACACATTTAGGGCTATGGCAAATTTCTTAGAAATAAATATATAGACTACATGATTAATATAAGGTGAGATTGGCACAAATTATACACCTAGAAGAAAATATCAACTCATTTTTAGAAGAATGTGTGAAGCCAGATGCTGGCAAAAGATGAATGAACATATCAGAATTTCAAAAACTCCCATCATTATTTGCACATGCTGAATATAGCCAATCAATGCTTTAGTTGAGAACGGTTAAATATAAGAAAAACTTATAACTTAACCTAACCTGATTAAAATGTATTTTCATACTTCATGATTTGCTGCCATGTCCATTCAATGCCTTTAATCAATGCGCCTCCCCACTCCCCCCTTTGTGTTGAATGAGGGAAGTTTGAGAAAACAGGTGCAATTCTCTTTCAAATAACTCTCATCACACATGCATTGTCTTTTTCAGCAATTCCCTGCCACCAACTCGCTTTTTCTGCAATGACATTGTTTAATTTCATATTCTCCATACGCTTTCATTAAAGATTTATAATTCCACCTGCTGGAAATGCCACTTCCAGGCTTATTATTTCCTGTCGTTTTCATTGTGATTCACATTATCTGCGTTCCATTGATCAGGGCTTTTTTCATGCTCACGTTTAACTCATGGTTGATCGGGCGCTGTGTTTTGTTCTCTGACTGATATCACCTGTTCTGAAACCAAAAGCACTGACAGAGTTAAGTAGAACTACTCACAGTAGCAGCTTTCTACTGAGGGTAGATCAGCCATTTTTTCTGAAACGAGGCCCAGTACAAAGACTCACACTAGAACCTGCCCAACTATAAAGATCTCTGCTCCACCCACCAATCAGTGGTGAGCTCCAATCAGCTCCTGGCGCTCACAGAGTGACACCGTGAAACATCGTCTCACCAGAGTTGCAAAATTGTATAAAATAACTTGGTTTAAAATTGTTTTGTTAACAGTTCAGCTTGGATTTTATTTATTGCGCAGCATAGATTTGCTGTGCGATTGAACATGCGCGCAGCTTTGAGGGAACATTGCAAGGTATTCATGAATATTGTAACCATGGATGTCTCTCAATACATAATTATTTTTTTGTTTATATTCTTGTGTCTTACAAAGCAATGCAAATTGTTCAAATATAATTATAGAACATTTTCCGAACCTTCACTTTATAATTATATTACACTTCTTTGTCTTTGTCCTTATAATATTCTTGCAACCACATCTTTAACTTCAGTTATTAGTGTTTAACTCCTTGGATTGTTATATATCCTTCTACCATAAAAGCAAAAGCAGCAAAAGGACATTACTTATCAGCCATAATGGAATCACTCATGAGCAGGTGGCTCTTTTGGCTGATCTGCAAATAAAAAAATGCAAACATATTTAAATTAGTCCCAAAATGATCCTCAATAAGTAAGACACAAACTGCAAAAGTATTTTGTTAGCTTGTCTTTTTTATCCGAGCTGGCACAATTAAGCATTTAAAATCTTTACTTTTAAATCAGTTTTAGCATCAGGAGCAGAAGATATTATTGCAAATGCATATTGCAAATATGTAGCAAATAAGTAATCTGCAAAATAAAAGGAACTCACCTGAAGGTTTCTTGAACCAACGTTGAAACATTGTGCTTTTATTGGCCTGTTTTCAAGTGAACCAACAGGTACTGTCTCCTCTTCTGAACAACGCCCTTTGCTCTGAACAAAGACACAATCTCTGATGAATCCTTTACTTTCGCTTTCTGTGTGTTCTCTTCTAATATGTTGAATCAAACAACAAATTTAACCACAAAAAGTGTTAAAGACCTTCTGCAACTCATGGCAGAAGGTGTTCTGTGGAAACTAAATTATATACCACAGGTATCTAATAAATGCATACTTTATTAAAACATGCTCTCACAAAAAAAAGCAAACTAATTGTTCTATCAGTTCAGACCTGCTGACGATGAAAAAAAAAAAAAAAAATCCATTGATCCAACGTGTAGATCCAACATGTATTTGCCTGCTTTCAGTACAAAGTCCTGTTTTTTCTCAAGTTTTTAAAGGGCTTCTGCAAGACTACTAATTGCTCTCTACTGAGATATCTCTCAGTGCAGCGCACTGTTCCCTAAGAGATGAGATAAAAACAGAGACACAGCTCCCCTTTATGGGACTATAGAGGGACATACATACATTATTTTTTTCAAAAGTCCTACCTCAAACCTGGACCCGTTATCCGTGAAACTAAACTCACAGGAAATTGAAATCCTCCTTTTAAATTTTTCTCACGGTTTGGTTTGTTGCAAACAACACAGATGTGGTTACATCTGTGTTGTTTGCAACACAGTGTTGTTTGGTTACAGGATGCTATCACACATAAAACATGTTTTCATGCTAAAATACTTTTGTTTTTAACAGACATGTGTCATGATTTTAGGTTCTGTCTTAGTTTTGATTCATGGAATAGTTTGAGTTTTGTTGTGGTTTGATTTTGTTCTTTGTGTTATACTATCTGTTAGGGTTCTGTAAGCTTTTAGCTCAGTTCTGTTCACCTGCCAGCTCACTCCCCTGTCAGCAGTCACCAACCTATCAGTTCAGTTCACTGTCAGTCACTTCCCTGCCTCTGATTAGTTCCAGCTGTTTCCCGGTAATTAGTTTTCACTCCATTTCACCTGTGCACTTCACTATATAGTTCTGCCTCGGTCTTTAGTTCTCCGCCAGATCATTAACGAGCCACGGTGAGTTTAGTTCCAGCATTCTATATTCTGATTGACCTGTTGATGATAACCCGAGAGCCTTTTTTGATTCTGAGCCAGCCTATTCCCTGATCTGTTTTTCCTGCCCTGTCTGACTGATTTACCGGTTTACCGACTAGTTTCTGTCCCATGGTTATCCGAGCTTGCTTTGCCCTGTCTGTACCTCTGCCTATTTTGGACTGCTTTTTGTGTACCGGATTTTGGACTGCCCTTTTGACTATTGAGCCCGCCTGTCCCTGTTTTCATTATTAAAATCCTGTTTTTTGCCTTAACCTCACTTGTTTGGCTTGAATACTGGGTTTGCCTGATTCTAGTTCATAACAACATGGTATATTAACGCATAAATTAATGCATGATTTCATATTAAAATAGTTTGCCTTATGCCATTTAAGATATGAGACATGGCATATTATTAAATATGTAAATAAATACATGCTTTCATGCTGAAATGAAAGCATGCATTTATGTTTTGATAAAGTTGGATTGTTCATTTAAATTAATTTTACTCCTCTCATAACGTATCCAGAGCCTTCACTACA
Organism: Fundulus heteroclitus; assembly: GCF_011125445.2. Classification (NCBI taxonomy): domain Eukaryota; kingdom Metazoa; phylum Chordata; class Actinopteri; order Cyprinodontiformes; family Fundulidae; genus Fundulus; species Fundulus heteroclitus. The sequence goes on along the minus strand of NW_023397450.1, from coordinate 215,065 downwards.
CAACAATTTCTTATTTTTGCTACTGTGCATGAACACATCTATACACAGTTTTTCATTAAAGACTTGGAAAAGTGTTTTTTAAAATCTCCAGTTCATTCCAGTGTCTTACACTACACAGCTTGTAACCAGGACTGGAGCTTAAACCACCTGAAAAAGAATTGTTTTTCACAGCTTCTTGCATGTGCTGTTATGCTGTTACTCCAGGGTACTCCGTTTGGCAATGTGACTCAGCCTTAGTTTGTGAAATACATAATACATAAGCATGAAATTATGGTCCATCGGTTGTGTGTCTGCAATGTACACACCAGGTTAAAACACATCTTCAGAACCAATCTCAGGACAAAATGGTGATCTGTACCACATGACCTAGTTTCAGTAGTTATTGGTAGTTATGTCAGAAGATACAGGCACAGCTGATGAGGTGTGATGAGGCGAAATCAGGAGAAATGCGTGGAGACACACCACACAATGACTGCATACCTGACACTTAATAAATTCATGAGGTTTATTCAAACTTCTGACAGGACATATAATCTTCTTAGATCAATAACACCCCCCCGTCCCCCCCAAAAAAGCACACCTGAATGCTTACAGTAAAATTGTTTAACATAAAAACTATCAATGTAATATGATATTTATGCGTAAGAAAAGGCAAAGTGAGATTTGTACAGCTCCTTTGTAAGCCGGGTAACTGCTATTGTTTTACAAGAAAAACAGAGGTGGAGGAAACTTGATAAATCAAAAGGATGAAAGACAGGTCACATAAAAAAAATAAATTTGACATAAAGACCTGTTTACATTTTTAAGAAAATAAAACCCGGTAAAGTTCATACTCTTGATTTACAACCATTTCTGTCAACAGAATATAAATTTTCCTCTTATTGTCTTGCGTTATGACACTGAATGACATGTCAACGCAGCCATTTTTTTTACTCCGTCTTTATTTCACTCGTAAATCTAACATTGGGAGGAGCTGTTTTTGCTAATACTTTGCTCTATTATCTTAACCCAAATTTTACTGTAAAATCTATTAATTGATGGAAAGAATAACTTAAACTGAAAGTTCCTTTTACCTCTAAATTATGAAACTAGATTCCAAAAATAGACCTTTTTTTGTTTAACTTAACCTAAACTTGAAGTTTTATATGTCCTATAGATATAGAGCATATGTAACTGAACCTTTTCCATCTCGGCGGTTCATCTATGTTTCTGTTTAAATCTTCTCAATAAAGTCGTCTCCAAAGTCGATCATTTTCCGCAGGGCGCTCAGGATCAGAGTATCAACATCATCGTTCAGGTCGATTTCATCGCTATAGTTCTTCACAGGAAAGATACAGTTCATTGGGAGTCCCGCTGCTGCACTGAACTCTGTCATCTGAACATTAAAAACCCAGTCATAGTTAGAATCTGAAACATGTTTGTCTCATATCTCTGACCAAACGGTCTGAAACTCACTTTTTTTTTCAGGCGTCTGCTCTTGTACACATTCTTCAGGTCTTTCTCAGTTTCACCACAAGCTTCATCGATGTGCGTCATCATGGCCAATTGAGGAATTCCTGCAGGAAAAGAGACTCAAGTTAATATTTCTTGTGCTGTTATCAGTTTGAAATGTTAAAGCAAGTGACAGTGAATGCTGATACATTTCTTCTTGGATCATTAAACTGACCCAGTTTACTGGCTGTTCCTCTGACAATCTTCATCTTCTTCTGAACTGATGATTTAATCTGTAGAGCGTTGGCAGAGAACACAAAAACAAGCACATGGACTTTGTCGTCAACAGAGGGGTTCGGGTTGTAGCCCAGGTCACCTTCATTTAGTGGAGAAACTGGGTTGAACTGGAAAAGAGCATAAATAACAGCATAAACTTTATTTCCAGGCATCTGAAAGCTTTACAATCCAAAGAGCAATTTTTGCCAATTGCTAAAAAAAGAAAGTATTTAGAGCTGAAAAACATTACCTTTCCTTTTGAAAAAACACAATATACTTTATAAGTTTTGATAAATATTTACAATAAGAAATTTGCAATAATCGTTTAAAGAAACTCCATTTTATATCCATTTTAAGTTTTGAAATATAGGGAACCCTAACATTTGTTCAACAAATTGGATGTGTAATTTGTTTTTCTACTGGATTATATGATTATTTAATCGTTATTTGTAAAAAAAAAAAAAAATCCATGACCACATAGTTTAAAAACAATAGAATTTGATCTAAAAACTGAATATGTTACTTTTAGTGTCATGCGAAAAAATAAATAAATGCTGGTATTATATATAATAATGTTATACACCTATATTTAAAATATCTGAAAACATAGATTTTTTTCAAAGAAAAATAATTTTTTTCACCAAAGGCATTGAGTTGCAGACACCTGTTCTAAACAAACACCACTCTGGTCTTTGTATTAGGGGATTCATTCATGTATTCATGCAGATTTTCCTGAAAAGTCCCACCTTGTGTCCCTCCTTCACGTGTCCTTTCAAAGCCAGCTTGATGTCGTCTTCATGAACTCCTCTGTTGTCCCCCTCTTCCACGCCCATGATGTCGTTGAAGACCACAGGGTAAATTGTCTTTTCATTTCCTCGTCCTTTATTGAATTTATGAGTTTCAAACTGAAACAGAAAAAAAAAATTGATCCGGAGAAAATTCATGTTAATGATGCAATGATTTTTCTGATTGATTAATTAAAGACTCAGAGCCAGATATAAAGAAAACTTTATCTAAACAGATAGACTTCATGAACATTCAAACAGCAGCTGAGTGGATCCAGATCAATGTGGGATTTACTCAGTTCTGGAAGATGCACAGAAACATCTTAGTTTTCCTACCATTTTAGTGAAGCTTTTTTCGGAGTGGGTGGCACCGGCCAAAGCAGGAATGGAGATCCGTCCTCGAATGACGTTACTGACAGAGTTGATGAAACTGGACTTCCCATGACCAACAAGTCCGTACAGGAGGACTCGAAGGTACTTGATGTCATCTTGTGCAGGCTTGTATTCCTGCACATATTGACGATCCTCCTGTACGTTTCTGGGAACAAAAGGTACATCAGTTAGTTCTGTCCTAAAACCAACAGGACCCAACAGATTATATTGAGTCCGTAAGGACCTGAACCCAGTTAGAACCAAAGACATACAGAATAATTCATGAAAACAAAACTTCAACTTAATTAGATTAAAGTAGTTTCTCAAAGTTTTAATGAGATTTAATGATTTCAGATAGTTCAGTTGTTGTTCTTGTTCAGTTATACTTGGTTCGGAGTCTGTAGCCTCTTATCTTCAGAAAGGTTCACAAACTAACATATCAGCAGCTGTGATCAAAACATGTGACATTCTCCAAGTATTGTTTTTGCAAAAAGATTTTTTAAGAATTATTTTGTCTATAAGACACCTGTTTTTCCTGTTGTAAACTTTGCCACCACCTTCTCACCTTTAACCTGTACAATTCAACTGAAAACAATGTGGTGAAAAACAAATACAACTGCTGCAACAAGCTGCTTGTATATCAATCTATTTACTTATCATAAATGATAGAAAGAATATGGTTTACAGAAAATATGGGAAAGCTTTAATTGACCACCATCTGCTCATCTCATCTTTGGCATGCCAAAATGATTTTGTGTAAATATTTTGCAACTAGGCTATTAAAAAGCTATAAGGGAGTTTTAAAATAAATCCCCAAAGACACCCTAATGTTGGAGTAATGAAAGCTCTCTTTCTGGTCCTCGTCAGGAGACATGAAATTTAGTTTTGAATTTTGTAATTCTCTTATATCTGTAATGATTTTGCAGGAGAGGAAAACCCGGTATTCAGCCAGACACTTAGGTAAAGTTTAACAGGATTTATTTTAAGTGATGAGGGGGTGGGTCCGGCAGGCAAAAAACAATCCAAGCTGGGTACAGAGCAGAACATCCAAGCATAAAACCAAAAAACTAACAGGAACTGGGCATGCTCAAAAAAAGCAAACAGGTCAGAAACAAAGAATGCAAAAATGCTGGAGAGCTCTTACCACAGGGAGATGTGACATGAAAACATGGGGAAATGAGACGAGACATTCTGGCAGGGAGTAGAGAACTGAGGCAGGTATAAATAGACAGGAGAACAAAGGAGAGAGGGAGAGCTAATTAAACAGAACAGGTGGAAGTAATCAGAAGAAGAAGTGGCTGAAAGACTGACAGGACAAGTGGCAGGAAACAGGACAGAACTGAACAAGACAAAATACTTAACTAAAGTCACCATACAAACTAATCCAAGACAGGAAGGCTCACTTTAACCAAAATAATTAACATATACCAGAACAAAACATTACATTATCATTCAGGCTTTGATAGAATTGGGAACGTTTTCATATAATGTTCAGTTTGATTCCAAGTATGCAGGGAAACGGGTTTTCAGTGTTTAAACATCACGCCCGCGCTCAAAACCTGTTTGGTCAGCACTCAACTCCGATAAACTCTTGTCAATTCACTATGCTTGAGCTCGGTGCCATCGCTGAGGTCGCGCGCTCACCCTGTTCCTACCATGCTTAACACCAGAGCTGAGTCAAGCTGACACCCCACCCATGTGAAAAAACTTAAGCTTCGCTCAACTTAACACCAGCCGTGCGCTCGCTGGGCTCTGTCTCTGCGCTCGGGATTTCAAAAATTGTCCACCTCACCAGCCAATAACAGACATTTTTCTTTCCAGTATGGCTTGCAAATACTGCATTTACATGGATTAAATCAAAATACTGCAGCTTTTGTCAGAAATTACAAAACATAACGGTGGGATCAAAGTAAAAAACAACCAATAAACAGTTTAATATTTTAGCCTATAATATTTAGCCTGAAACAATTCCTTGGGTTACTAAGTGAGGTGGGAAAAATGTGTATAAATAGGTTTTAAGACAGGTTTTAAAACTGGAGAGCGGAAAGGCCTGTCAAATGTACTAAGGTAAGTTGTTCTATAACTTAGAGGGACCCAATAGAGAAGGCCCTGTTCCCTCTAAGCTTCTGCTCAGAACTGAATGACCATGAGCAGTTGGTCATTCAACTGCTTTTACAGCAGCAGTAAACGGACATTACTGATCAACCAGTGACAGCGTTACTGAAAACTCACCCCCAGCGTAATTCCCTCCAGGGTTTGTCCAGAACTGGAGAGAAACATGAATTCTTATTCTGATTAAAACATTTTAAGAGACAAAATGACAAATTTCTCACTATGATGTGCAATTATTCTGTAAACCAGAAATACACATATCACAGCAGAACAAAGTCACCAGAAAGTGTCTCACTTTACTTTCACTCTCTCTGTTCTGAGACATTTTTCTACTCAATGGGAAAAATAATCGTATCACTCACGAGCAGGTGGCTCTTTTGGCTGATCGTCTGCAAATAAAAAACAAACCAGAAAAGCATTAATTAAACTGGTCCAAAACGATTTTCTTTGATTATGTTCGACACAGATAACAAGTATAACAAAAACAGTGTTGTTAGCTTTGTTTTATCTAAACTGATGCATTTAAGCTACATTTGTAATCTTTACTTTAACTTTGAATTCAATCTCAGCATCAGGTGCAGAGGATAGTAAATTTGCCAAATTAGGAAGTGTTGGGTTTGAAAATCCAGCTGTTTATAAATAATTTTATGGAATTGGAAACACTGGTAGCACAGGGTTAGAATTTTTCCTGTCTCTCTTAGCTCCCTCCGGGTCAGCCTACTTTTATTAAAAGGCCACTAGTGCCAAAAAATAATTAAATAAACACAAAAATAATATTAATAAAATGATGGAAAAATTAAGAATTTATCTCCCCCCCACATGATTCACAGATAACCAAAACCTTTGATTGCTGCTGGCATAAAATATCCTAGAACATTTTTTATGAATCAATTCCTGCAAATAAAATAAAATAAAATGCACTCACCTGAAGGTGTCTTGTACCAACCTTGAAACATTGTGCTTTACTGCTCTGCTTTCAAGTGAACCAACAGGTACTGTCTCCTCTTCTGAATAACGCCCTCTGCTCTGAACATAGACACAGCCTCTTATGAATTCTTACTTTCACTTTCTGCCTGCTCTGTTCTGTAATTATATGTAGATTATATAATTTGTTTCCCAATAGACCAGTTCATTGTTTTTGCGAATGCGCGCCGGACTGGTAGGCAAAAGGCGAACACAAAGGTGGACGCAAACAAAGGAAACAACGAGTTCTCCGTGTATTTTTCTTCTTTAGATAACGTATCACAAGCTCGTTTTAAGAGTAAGTTGATGGTTGATGGTATCAGATTGCCAGATCCACACAGCAAAAGCCTGAAGGGACGGAGCGAGTCTGTGCAATGCTGGCCAAGTGTTCCGTACAGCGACATATACAGCTGCCTTATAAACACGCAGGCCAGTACAGACGAGAGAGCACAAAAGTCATGAAACCACTGGACGGCTACAATTATTTTATATCGGGACATAGGCACCAGCAACCCCCGCGACCCCATGAGGGATTAAGCGGGTCAGAAAATGGATGGATGGATGTTCAGATATGTTTGTGCAACAGCAGAAAGCGGAGTCAGACACAGACCGCGCCTCAGCAGAGAGGAAGACCCACCCGGTAGGTTGAAAAAAACATTGTTCACTACGGATTGTTTTGGTGTTTTTGTCTTATTAAAATTGGTGGGGGTGTCGGCGATGTTGCAGCGTAAACACAGACGTACTAGCGGGCGTAATGCAGCCGCTGTCTGCATTATTGCACACTGATTGCACGAAGAAAACTAAAATGATGTGCTGCTGCTGCTGCAGCGCATCGACTCTGCTTCTCCCAGCCCCGTCTAGCGATCACCACCTCCCCTCCGCCGCTATTTAAGTAGAACAATGACTAGTGCAGAATTAAGTTGTATTTACTGGAAATGAAGTGTAGACTGCAAATTCTATCGGGGTATGATGGCTCCCACAGTCCATTGAGATTGTCTGCTGCATCCTTTTCATTGAAATTATCCATTTCTTTCTTCTTTCCTCGTCCTTCGGTAAACAAAAGAAACGTACATCCGACGATTTGGAATGCCTCTGTGTGCAACCGGGAGCACAACAAGTCGTAGGCATTGTTTAGATTCCAAAAATAAACTAACTAAAAGTAGTCAATTAACCCATTTTGCAATGATAGTAGATGGGAACAGTACTGCTTTTGCCTACCCGCGGGACCCGGATGTAGCGTGGACGTCACACATGAACTGGTCTATAGGGACAATGTTTTCATTGAGTGAATACATGAGACTGACTATTTATGCCAACATTTAACAAAAAAAAAGTAATGGGTGCTCTGTTTTCCGTGCTCTCTTTTGGTTCACAGGTGGTTCTAGTTGGCTGGGGGGCGTGGCCCACACCTGCGGCTCATTGGAGTGGCTTCCTTCGGCTTCTTAAGGAGAGCGCAGACAGATGGAAGACACCAGAGCCTTAACCAGTCGTGGTACGACGTGGCCTCTGACCCAACTCCTGGAAAGCTGCTTGTGAGTTTTTCGTCTTTGAACTTTGACTAATTTTGGATCTCCCTGTTTTTGTCACAGTTTTTGGTGCTTGGATGCACTCACCTGTCTTGACGTCTTGTCCGAAGAACCAGATCTTCAGAATCCTCTCGCTCAGATTTTGCTCTGGCTCACCCCTCATACTCACTGGATGTTACCCAGCGGGGCCTGAGATTCTCCCTCCTGGATTCTACTGGTTCTTCCCTCACTCTGGTCAATCCATCTGTCACCCACTTCCGAGGAGGCTCGCTCTGGATCCCTCACCAGTAACATCAGCCGTCCTCTGCCACTAGCCGCCAAACACCAACAGGGGTAGGATCACAGAGTTCCCTCGGCGTTACTTCTCCCGGACCTAACCGCTGGGCGGTTAGGTCCGCCCAGCTTTATGGTAAGCAGCGCAGTTTCTAGTAGTTCTCCTGGTTCACCTTCCAAAGTCACTTACTCTTCTTCTCTTTGCAGTCTCTCCAGCCGTGACGTTCTGACCTTGCCAAGTTGCCCGTAGTACCGTCCATTATATCTGCCTCTTCCTAAATAAACATCTTAAAACTGTGCTTTGCTTCCCGATCGTATCTGCATGTGGGCTCGTCATCTGAAAACCATAACTGTTATGATAAGTCAACTTAGTGAACCATCAAAGGAGATTTTGTTAGAATTATATAAAAGAGTTTGGGAGGAGGAAAAGCTGCCAAAGGTTTGGAAAGAAGATGTGATCATACCAATACGTAAACCAGGAAAAGAGAGCGCAAACCCAGGAAATTATAGACCTATAGCTTTAACTTCAAACATTTGTAAAATAATGGAGAAAATGATCAATGACAGGCTGGTATATTATTTGGAAAGGAATCGATATATATCTAGATGGCAAAGTGGTTTCAGAAAAGGATGGAATACCATGGATCCATCTTTGTGCTTAGAACATGAAATTAGAAAAGCACAAATGAATAAAGTGTACTGGCTGTGTTTTTTGATATTGAAAAAGCATACGATATGATGTGGAGGGAAGGATTGATCAAACTAGTGAAGATGGATATTAAAGGTAGAGTATATAGGTGGTTAAAAGATTTTTTTTTTAAGTGAAAGGAAAATGCAGGTTAGAATAGGAAGGAGTTATTCTTCAAAATATTTTATTGAAAATGGAACACCTCAAGGAAGCATAATTGGTCCGTTTTTTCTATAGTGATTAATGATGTGTTTAAAGATATAGAAAATGGGTTTGGGTGTCCTCTTTTTGCAGACGATGGGCCAATTTGGGTGAGAGGTCGAAATACTGATTATAAATTACAACAAGCTATTAATAAGATAGAAAATTGGTCATATAAATGGGGATTCAAGCTTTCAGTGGAAAAATCGAAAACTGTGTTTTTTACTCGGGGGGGGGGGGGGGGGGGGGGGGATCAATAGTATGGTGAAGGTTAAATTATATAATCAAGAGATAGAAAGGGTTAAAATTAAATTTCTTGGTTTATGGTTTGATGATAGAATTACATGGACATTTTCATATTCAAAAAATTATTGATAAGTGCAAAAAAGTTTTGAATGTTATGAGATGTTTAGTTGGTCATGAGTGGGGAGCAGACAGAACTGCTTTAAAGGCTATATATACAGGGTTAATAAGATCAGCAAAAGACTGTGGCAGTGTGGTTTATGGTTCAGCAGCAATTGCATCACTTAAAAAGTTAGAGGGTATACAAACACAAGCGTTAAGGTTAATTACAGGAGCATTTAAAACATCTATTGTAGCGTTGCAGGTTGAAACTGGAGAAATGCCACTGGAAATCAGGAGAACACAACTGTTGCTAAATTACTGGATTAGTTTACAGGGACATGGTCAAAATCACCCTACAAAAGAAATATTGCAGCCGTGTTGGGAAAGGGAGAGGACACAAACAGGAAGTTTTGGATGGATAGTGGGAGAAAAACTAAAAGAACTTGAATTAGATCAAATTAAATGTAGTCCAACAGTACTGTTACCAGTAATACCTCCCTGGATCATACCTGAAACAACAGTAGATTTGAAATGGTTAGAAAAGAAAAAAGAAGGCAATATTAATCATAAACTGATGCAAGAATATGGTAATAGTTATTATGGTTATATACAGCCTATATACAGAGGCATCTAAAAATGTGAAAGATAGGTTAGGTATTGTATTTTATGTTTCAGATTTCAATATCAAAGTAAAAAGGAGAATAAATAACAAATTATCAGTATATACAGGAGAATTATTAGCAATTTTATTAGCATTACAATGGATAGAGGAAGTAAGGCCACTAAGATCAATTATATGTTCAGATTCAAGTTCAGCTTTAATTAGTATACAAAATAATTTTTCAGAAAGTAGATTAGATATATTAATTGAAATACAGCAAATTCTATATCAAATTCAAATGATGGGTATTAGTGTTATATTTATTTGGGTACCAGCACATATAGGGATTAATGGAAATGAAATCACAGATAAAATTGCTAAGGAAGCATCAAAAAATAGAACTATTGATATGATGATTAATTTAAGTAAGACAAATTAAAAGTATCATTAAGCAAAGAATGAAGGAAAGGTGGCAAAAACAATGGGACAAAGAAAGGAGAGGAAGATGGCTGTATAGGATTCAACGGAAAGTTGGAGAAATGAGGATAGCAAAAGGAAACAGAAGAGAGGAAACAGTTATTTCAAGACTTAGATTTGGACACACAGGATTAAATAAAACACTATTCAAAATAGGGAAGCATATGTCGGGCAAATGTGAATATTGTGAACAAGATGAAACAGTAGAACATATAGGGATGTGTTGTAAGAAATATGAAGAGGAAAGAAGGATTTTGGTTAGAGATCTTAATAAGGAGAAAATTCAATTTGATATAATAGATATTCAGCAGAAAAAGTCAAAAAATAAATGTTATCAATATTTATTTCAATATTTAATAATAACAGGAATAATGAGGAGGATTTAGTATTTGTAAATTTAATATTATAGATATAGATATATAGATACATAAATATATATATCTTTGGGAATATGGCCATTTTGACCCACACTCCTCACCAGTTGGTGGCGGTAATGCACACCGGAAAGTTGTTTGCCAACCACCAATAAACTCAAGAAGAAGAAGAAGAAGACTTTTTAACAAAACTTTAATTACAAAAGGCCAAACAATTAAACAATAGGGCTCGGGATCCGCGTTGCATTATGGGACGTGGCGGCCATATTGATAGCAACGCAACGTTAAAATACCTCTGACATAACGTTGTTGAACGAAGAGACGTAGAAGTAGAGTTGAGAAAGAATAGATAGAAAAAATATGTTAAAATCCCGAAAAGGATCTGAAATTTACCGGGACACACTAAATAGAGAAATCAGGGACCGGTATGTTGACAAAATCAGCATTATTATGGAGCGCCGACGACCACTTGTTGCCACTGTTTTGCATATCAGTCGTCTTCGGCTACCTTGTTTGTGGTGTGAGCGCCTATACTTCATAAAAGTTCCAAAGCTACAAGTCCTTGGAGTCTCATGTGCAGTTCACAAATGGATGGGTTCAGGAGCGGCAGATCATAAAGCCAGCAAACAGTGGGAACACAGTAATCCTTACAAAGGTAAGCTGTGCTCAGACGGGCTCTAGCACCTGCTAACCGCTAGTGCTAACAACCACTCACACATGTAATGTACTTTTAACTAGCTGCTATGTGTTTCAAAGGTGTAGTTAGTAACGTTAACTGCCAACCCTCCCTAAACCCTCCGGGTTTCTCACGTATTTGAGCCTTTTCCCGCTGCCGTTTTATTATTTATGTGCATGTATGTGTTGTGCGGCTGAAGTAAAGAAACTGTAGGCTATTAAATAAAACCGTGCAGCTTTAACTTACCAGAATGAAAATGGAGGGAACATACTCTCATTGACATCGGGATACTGTGGAAAGTTATGATCGGTCGTCTTAAAGCCGCGATCCAAGCGAGCCGACGACTCTTTTTATCGCTGACAGTTGTTCTCCGTGGTTGCGCCTCCAGGCAGGATAGCGGTGGAAAGTTAACCCATTTTCTATGTTTTTCCCATGGCGATCATGTGTTGCGCTGTTACAGCCCACAACACAGCAACGGTTTACCATGGTTGAAATGAAGTTACGGTAAAATTAATCAAATTAAAACACGGCTGAGAGAGGGAGTACAGTATGCGGTAGTCATAGGCAGTAGTCTGAGTAGCGGGGGCGGAGCCGCGGAGGCATTCAATATGGCGGCCACACAAAGTAATACGTCATGACGACCAAGCCCTATTTAGTTAAAAACAAGTGTCATTTACATAAAATTCTTAAATAAGGAGCTTGTTAAATTGAAGTTCTCCTCTCTCAGACACTTCACATAAAATCTTTTTAAAACCCCACAACTGCATAAAATCCTCCATGTTCTGTGTGGCTCTGTGGAAGTGAAACTCCAGCCTAATCCTGGCTTTTAGGTTGCCCTTCCACAGAGCCACAGCATCAAGGTGAGGTCCTCCCTGCAGTCTGTCTCTACGGGACAAATAAATGGCCATCTTTGCCTCACTGATTAAAAAGTTTAAAAGTCTAGGCTTTGGCTTATTACTTTTATTTTGACACACTCCTCCAATAAATAAAGAAGTTGTAAAAACAGTGCCAAAAGACTAAAAACATTCTTTAAAAGGCTAAAAACGGCCTTTAGTCTTGTACAATCCATAAAAACCTGAAAAACATTTTCAGACAGACTGCAGAAAGGACACTCATTTAATACAGCCGGATTAATAACCGATAAAAACGAGTTTGTGGCGATGGCACCGTGTAAAATCCTCCATTGGAGATCACCAGTTTTTTTTTATTGGAGTCCTCCACTGGGATGCTCTACCAGCAAGTCTATCAGTCCATACACAGACTGCGCGGTTCTCGAGGTGTCTTCGATTCATTATTTTAGAGCAGACTCCATAAACAGTTTTCTGGTCCATAGTGAATAAAACCATCTTCTGTGGGTCCAGGCTGGAGAGCAGAGGTCCACTTCTCTCCGGGAAACCAGGATCCAGGATCAGGCCAGGAAAGGAGTCCGTTGTTTCTGGTTGGCTATGGCCCTCACAGTAGTCATGGAGGAGGCTCCTCTCCCTGGCCGACAGCTTTTCTTTCAGGAAGTTCAGGAAACGCTGCACCAGCCTGGCAGACCGTACCCCCATCATGGAACCCACGGCCTCGACGTTAGAAAGGGACAGTCCTGCAGTCTCCACCAGCTGTTTCACGGTTGTTGTCTTTGACTGGCGCAGCGCCTCCGACAGCCCTGGTCCAGCGCCGTCACACACGTCCAGCCTGGACCCGCAGATTAAAGGCTCCTGTAAAAGCCAGTGCAGAGAGTTAGTCGTTTGGGATGGCTTTAAATTGAACAGGGCACATGATTTAAAAACACCCTGATAAAACCTCGGCAATCCCCTTAACTTTAAGAGATTTAAATCTGTTAAAAACAGAGCCGCATCCAGCCCCAGGTTATTTACACGTCTTAAAATGCAGCTGGCCTAAAAACAGACCAAGATATTTAAAACCATCTTTTTTCCATAAAAGTCCCTGAGGGAGAACCGGGAGCCCTTCACGCCATTCGCCCACTGCCAGGGCTTCACTTTTTCCCCAGTTCACCCTCGCAGAAGATAAAACAGAGAACTTAGTTGTTATCTCGTTCAGTACGTCGACATCTTGCTGGTTTCTAGTAAAAACAACAACGTCATCAGCATAGGCAGATAAAACCACTCTACTATTAAAACCAGGTAAAACCAAACCATAAACACTAGAACGTATCTTTTGAAGCAGGGGTTCCAGGGAGAGCGCGTAGAGCATCCCGGACAAAGCACAGCCTTGGCGAACGCCTCTACGCACCCTAAAAGGAGCACACAGACCACCGTTGATCTTTAGCATACTCTCAATGCCACTGTACATCACCTGGATCTTGGCGATCAGACCGGCACCGAACCCAAACCTCTCCATAGTTTTCCACAGGAAGCTGTGTTCAACGCGATCAAACGCCTTTTCTTGATCTAATGCGATCAAGCCCGTTCTTAAACCCAATGAACCGGAGACCTCCAAAACATCCCGAATTAGGTAGACGTTATCTAATGGGATTTTTCTAATATTAGGTAGAGAGATACAGGTCTACACATCCAAGTTTTTGTGACTTAGTCTCTCCAAAATTGCATCCACTCCGTGAAGGCATCAGAGCTTTAGACATTTAGACAATAATATATATATATATATATATATATATATATATATATATATATATATATATATATATATTATTCGCTAATGTCAAAGTTCTGATGCCTTCACAGAGCAGCTACAATACACATATATCTTTCTGTAGATAGATAGATGGATATTTATATTTTTTTGTTATGGCCTGGCTCTTGAACCATAACAAATCAAAGGGAAGCCCCGCATGGGATAACATAAAATGGGATTTATTTAACAAAAATCATAACTGGTTGGAGAGGGAGAGAGAGATGTAGGTGGCGGAAAGAATGAGCTGAGGTCCTCCGAGCTGGTCTGATCTAAAGTCCCTTAAAAGAAAGTTGCGACATGGGCGTTCCATTTTTTTCGGGTCACGTGATCTCATGCGGCCATTTTGGGTCTAGGCTCGGCTAAGCTCAGCGCGTTTACAACACTGCGAGCGACCGATTTCTTTTATTTTTATTTTATTTTTTTCTGATTATTTCGAGTATTTCTTTATTTCGAAAATAAGCCACCATGCCAGGGTGTTGTGCCCACGGCTGCAGCAACAGCACTGATAAAGGGACGCGGATGTTCCGTTTTCCAAGCGATGAAGAGCGGCGTTTATTGTGGATCAACGAGTCAGTCGCTTGGACCAAGAGACGAACAAAACTTGGAGACCTACAACAAACTCTCGCTTGTGTGAGGTATGTGGGCTTTTTTTTTCTGAAGTCAGGGTTTCCAGCAGCGCTAAGTTTGGCGGCCGGCTCGCCAATATAAAAAAAAAAAAAAAAAAAAAAAAAAAAAAACGCGCAAAGCTTGTCTCTCCCCGCCAGTCCCCAACCGCTAAGCCGGGCATACCCTGTACGAGTTTTTCAGTGGTGGTACTTATATACATCTCAAACTGTACGATGGAACCGCAGGGTTTAAAAAGTTCACTGCTCACGATCTGTGCGGCGCGACGCTCGGACGCGACCGGACTGCGTGCCCCCCCTGGGACCACTCGCTGTGGTGGCAGAGGCAGGCGAGCGACGGTGGGTGACAGGGACCCGGAGCAGGGGGTCGAGCCCAGCTCACGCACCGCACCGGCGGCCGCGCGGCACGGCAGGTCGCCCGGCCCGCCCCGCGAGCGGAGGCGTGCCGAAACAGGCGGCCAGCGCATCGCGCGGACCGGAGCGCTTGCCCTCCCCCCGCCCCGCGAGCCGACGTCCGGGCCCCGCGGGTCCCGGGCCGGGCGAAGGTCGCTTTGGGGATGCCCGCTTCCCTCCCTCCGCTGGCGGGGACGGAGAGGAGGGGAGGGCGCTCCCTCGTAGCTCTGCTTGAACAGCAGGATGCGCTCACGAAAACCTCACGACTAGAGGTGGGCGATACCGGGAATTTTTAATCGATCCGATACCAAGTAAATACAAGGGGCAGTATCGCCGATATCGATCCGATACCAATACTTTTAACATTTGATTTTTATTTTATTATTACAATTAAATAATAATAATAAAGTTATGTTCAGTGTTTTTTTCCTAATCCACCGCCTATATCTTTCAATCCTCATGTAATTTTGTCCGTATTGTGTGCACCTGCTTGTTGCTTTAATCCTATAATTTTCCCCGTCGTGGGATAAATAAAGGATTAGCTAATGTTATCTTATCTTAAATAACACTTTTTAATAGGATATATGTACTGGGTTCTTTCAAGGTCTTAATTACATTTTCTGTGTGGGCTCCAGTAACATATGATAGATAATATCTACTTTGAAAATTAACATGAACTGCTGCTCTGATCTACCTGGATGTCCTCCGGAGGACTGAAACGCCTGAGTCAGTGACGTCAGTCTGTGGGTCTGTCGGGGCAATCAGGGAAGTTTCCTCTGTCGCTCTACGTTTTCTTCCTCATGGTTTTTCACGTGCTTAGATACATTTGTTGTGTTTCCACTTAATTTAACCGGCTTTTTACAAAACATATTTCTCTCTTCATGTTTTTCCGCTCTAGCGGTCTCTCTCTCTCTCTTCGTGTCTGAACAGGAGCCGCGCGCCGCGCGCGGCGGTTGTTTGTGTATGTTGAGTTGAGAGAGCACAGTGGGCGGGACAGGCTGAACCTGCGTGCTGATTGGCTGGCGCCGCTGAGCCATGTACGAGAGGGGAGGGGGAGCAGCAGCCAGCAGAGTGCCTGCCCGTGACACAGAAGGGGATACTGGTGAATCTGCGGCAGTCAGCGCGCGCGGGAGAGAATAAAAAGGATGGATCCTGTTAAAAGAATATTGTTCAATATCAATACCCGCGTTGGTATCGATAGTATCGATCCTAGGATCGATCCGCCCACCTCTACTCACGACGGCCGACTGAACATGTTTGATTTTCACCGACCGTCCGATTTTTTATGTGAAATTTTCTTCTGGACTTCTTTCTTTATTTCATTGTGCTGTAGCATAATGTGTGTCTGATTTTTGTCCTATGGGATCAATTCTGGACTTCAAGACAGTAAAAGAGAAGTATACAGTTCACTTAAAAATGTCTCTCTCAAGTCTTATTAAAATGTAATATCAGCTTTTCTGGATGCCTAGTAGGTGATCATCAACACTCAGTTGTGTTTTATTCAGAACACCTGCCTGAAGGGTATTAGAAGGTGCGAAACGCGCATAACATAACAGTGTTAAAGTGCCTGCCTGTGGCAAGTTTAGACCCAAAATGGCGCCACTCGCTGAGTTGGCGCAACTTTCATTTAAGGGACTTTAGTCTGATCTGACCTGCTCCCACCTGGGGTTGATCATACGGTGCTTGCGCTGTCAGGTGAGTAAGCTGGCTGCCGTCAGTCTGGCCAGCTGCCTCCACTTCCAATCAGCACCAATTAGAAGCTCTACACAGGGACTCAGAGGAAATTATATATATATATATATATATATATATATATATATATATATATATATATATATATATATATATATAGTGAGCCCTCGCTAAATCGCGGTTCACCTTTCACTGTCTCGCTGCTTCAGGACTTGCATTGATGAGCCGTTGCCGTTCATTACAGTTCTCAAAAATAATCGGTGTTAGCATGTCGGTTTATAAGAATCTTTTTGCCCAGAAGTAAGAAGAGCGACAACAACTACCGATAACTATGTTCTTCTAGCCTCGTGAGACCATCCTGATCTCGCGAGCTTTCAAGGTTTCACTCGCAGATCAGTCTGGCTACTCTCCGTTAAAGAAAATTTGGAGCCGTTCACCAAACGAACGTCCAATCAGCGTTGGCTTTGAGGCGGGTTGAGGTGTGACGCAACGGGAAGCGCGTCAGTTCAGTCTAAACAACATGGCGGCTTCAGCCGATGAAACTAGCGTTAGCGTGGCTATCGAGCAAGTTTTATCGGAATTACAGAGTATTTCTCTGCTGAGCTAACGAGCCTTTACCTGCAGCAGCAAGAGTAGCTTGGCTTGTGGTTGTGTTTTCGTCGTCGCTCGTAACAGAGTGACGACGAATCTGATTGGTTCATTTGGCCCGTCTATCACGAACATAGGCCAATCAGCTAACCAGTATTTTCGCCCCTTCCCAAAATTACTTCAATGGAAGGTTTCCAGATGGATATGCGGAGCAAATCTATCTGGCGGAGTCAGGTTAATGTTCTTCTCCCGAAAAAAGCACACCTGCACCGCGGGCTTTAGAAGAAAAAACGCTACAGAGCGGAGTCAGGATGCAGCGGCTCAATCAGAAAAGCAGTGAAATACACGCGAGTCACTATTTTTCCTACTGTACTTCGTATTTTTTTCATAATCATTTTTCATTTTCTCCCATTCTAATCCAATGGCTTGGGTCGCGGTGGAGCGGTACTGATCGCCGCAATTTGAAGCCTTCAGTTCGTATTGATGATTAAAATTATTATTTTACAGCACAGTAGTTATTTGTTAATAATAATAATAAAAAAACGTTTATACAGTACTTTTATTTGTTAAACAAATGCTTGTGTCTGTCAAAAGATTTTGCTCTTTGGTTTCAATGTACTATGGAGTATTTCATTGTATAATAATTGTAAAAAACAAAAATAAAGGTTACTACTTCACGGATTTTCGGGTTCGTTTTGGAACGTGTGTGTGTGTGTATATATATATATATATATATATATATATATATATATATATATATGGTCACCAGCCCATCAGACATCTTGATTGGGAGAGTCTAGATTTAAAGTTAGGCACAAGTTGTGAAGTCAGTGAGGTGTCCACATACTTAGCCACATAGTGTATACAAAATACATTTGAAATGAAAGCAATGGTTTACATACATACATACATACATACATACATACATACATACATACATACATACGTGTAGTTTAACAAATGTATTATGAGCCTAAATTATGTATTGTTATTGTTTAACTATATTACACAGTTTGAAACCAACCCCTGGTTCAAATTTCAAAAAATTAAACATATAACGTTGTACAAAACAAAATGATTATGTGTTGGATGACAAAACCCTAGCTGAATTGTCATTGATTTAATGTTAGTGTAATTGTGATGTTTCTGCTAATTCTAAGGGAACATGAAAGTACAAAAGTAAAAAATCTTACCTGAGGTGTCTCTGGACTCAAAATCCAGCCCATCCCTGTAAAACGCCCAAGCTGTAACAAGGATGCCTGAGCCCATTCTTTGTCCTCCTGGGTGACAGGTCTTTTGATGCCAGCTGAAATAATGGTATACAAATGGTTATAATGATAAAATGAGTAATGTATTTATCTCAATTTAATAGCCTTTTATTATAATCATCATTTATTTATAGCACACAATCTAAACTTTTTTAAAAAGATAAGAAAAAAAATCTCAGTGTACATCTCAGCCTCACTGTCTTGCAAATATATTTCAATATGGTGATATGATCACATACAACACACCGCGAGTGTATGTTAACTTAAATACGATTAATCTCATTAGCAATAGCTTTAAACCACATTACGTAGTTAAGAAAATAATTTAAACCACGCAATATTAACAAACTTATTACAAACCTTGTGTTGTGGATGGTGTCATCTCAGACACTCTCTTGGTTGCAATTTCGTCCCCCTTCGGAGCTTTGGCCTTCTTCCACACACATTCCACGTCGGTGCGGGACACATTTTTCTCAACCCAAATCAACAAAGCTGCCATATGATGGCACTTGTCCCTGCCGATTGGGCACTCGCATGTGCTGTACTTAACTGCCTGGCCCTCAACTTGCACCTGTATTGAAAACAATTTTACTCCCTCACCCTAACACTTCTAAAACACATTTCTGTCAGCGCTGTTACCATAACAATACTTCTGTAGCTAACCCGGGGCTATCTGATCATACTACTAATTCCCTAGTTCCCTAAATCCTCTAAAACCTGGCTGTCACATATTTACTTTTTAATCCTCGTTTAGTTACATCCACAGTTATAGCAGTCCTGTATATTTTTTTTCTTTCGAAATACCTCACCCAGAACATGAAATATCACCTATCCGCTAGCTAGCTTACAGCTAACTCACCTCAACCTCGTAAACCTTCTTTTTCATTGATGCCTGGACTCTACCCTTAATTATGCCACCTGAATGATGCGCTACACTAACCACTCTGTTGGAGTTGAAGGAGTTTAAACCCTTTTTGACCGCCAAGGGTACCTCACTAAAGAAGGACGTGATCGTAAATAAATTTACAGGTTCCGCCATTGTTATTGATCTGGACGTGCTGAGCGGTTGGACCCGGAAGAGGCTAAACGTCATGCGTGACGTCAGACTTAACATCCCCATATAATAGACCCTTTTCACATGACGTCACTCAACTTCCGTTTTGAAGCGGAGCAGGGTATCTTTACTTCCGGCTACATGCTTTTACATAGAAAATTCAGGAGGTGAAGACGTGTTTCACTGATAATCAGCACGATTTTATAAGGTAAGACCTAGAGCACAATATTAAGCTTGTCGCATTGACTATCTTTTTTTCCCCCTTAGTATTTGTAGCGATCATTGCTGTTATATAGATGCTTTGATCGGGCAGTACCATGTAGATCAAAGCTAAGATGCAGCAGCTTGTTAGCTTACCTTACCAAACTTTTACCTATCAGAAATCAGCGTGATTTCATCAGGTAAGACTGAAAGCACAATATTAAACGTGCCTTATTGACTATCGTTTTTTTCTCCTTTTGTATTGGTAGCGATCATTGCTGTTATATAGATGCTTTAATTGGGACAGTAACATGAAGATCAAAGCTAACATGCAGCAGCTTGTTAGCGTACTTTACCTATCAATAATCTGATGTAGATGTTAATAAATGATTACTGTAGCTTTGCTATTATAGAAATAATTCTTGTTCACTGAGTGAAAAAATACATTTATCTGCTACATTGTTCCCCTTACTTGATTATGGTGACGTGTTATATATAATTGCAGTCACTGAATTCAAAAGATCTTATTCCATTTGAATCTTTTTGTTCATTCCTAAAAAAAATTACCGTGGGTCTATTGAACAGTACTTTTGTTTCTGAATTTTCTGTGTATTATTATGAATTTTCTTCATAATATTATTTGCACTTACAGTAATGCACTTTTTTCTTAGTTTTTGTGCAAAATACTGTATATTTTAAGTAGAAGTCTGAAATTGTTTTATTATACTGTATTAGTAATGACACGTGCTGCTGACCTCTTAGTCAGATCAACCTTTGAAAAAGAGATCTTAATGTCAATGGGAGTTTATCTGGTTAAATAAATTAAAAAGTATTATAATTATAACGCGGGCAGCAGCGTTCTGGATCAGCTGCAGCTGTCTGATCCACTTTTTAGGCAGACCTGTGAAAACACCGTTGCAGTAATCAATTCGACTAAAAATAAACGCATGGATTAGTTTTTCCAGATCCTGCTGGGACATCAGTCCTTTAATCCTGGAAATGTTCTTCAGGTGATAAAATGCTGACCTTGTAATTTTATTTAGATGCTTTTGGTGGTTCAGGTCTGAGTCCATCACTACACCCAGATTCCGGGCCTGGTCTGTGGTTACTAGCTGAAGCGACTGAAGCTGTGTGCTAACTTTGATCTCTCCTCTATCCTCCTGAGACCCAGCAATACATTTTTGTCCTCTGTGGAGGACATAGGTTTTTTGTTCATAACTCTGAAACCATACATGCCACTGTGTTAAATCCTGTTGGCCCTTAGAGAGGACATCCTGGGCTTTCCAATGATATGACATGTGTGGGGGTGGGGCTTTTCTAAAATTTTCTTCCTGATTCTTCAAAATGGCTGCCATCCCTGTGAGCACATTTTATCGAAAGAAGAAAGATAAGTATATTATTTTCTAATTATGAACTTTGTGAGTTTAATATTCAGATTGCATCTAGTAAATGAACATCTAAGGAATAGTTAGGTGAATTTTCAGAGCAGTTTAATTATTTGTTGGCATAAAACATTACCTGTTTATGTGTGTCCTCCATAGAGGACATCAGGATTTGCTTTTTATTTTTTAACCTGTTTTAATAGAAGTCAGCTCACTGACTGAGGCAGAGAAAAGCCTAAACAGGATTACTGATGGAGACTCAGACATAGATTTGTCAGATGAGGAGGACCAAGAGGGACAGATTGTCTGTGATTTTGAGGTCGGGAGTTCAGAGGATGAGGCATCAAGTGAGGAAGAGGAGAGTGAAGTTGAGGATGCAAGGGCCCGTCGCCCACTTTGGACCAAAACTAACACGTAGGCTTCTGAGACAAGAGTAGATAAGCTTAGACAGATAAGAGTATTTTTTGGATGAACTATCACTTTTAGAGGATATAATTATTTAACGTATTTGTCTGTCTCTTGATTCCTGCCTGTGCTGGAAGACTCCGGAGAGGTTGTCTGTACTGCCCCAAACCGTGTAGACTGGCCACCATCAAAATACTTTGAGCAGTACATTGACAACAAAGTTTTTGAAGACATGTCCTTTTGCACAAACCAGAGACATATTCAGGTGTCAGGCTCAAGTCTGAATACAACACCTGAGGAGATTAAGACCTTCTTTGGAGTCTCGGTGTACATGGTATGCCTTGGTTACCCAAAAATCTAAATGTACTGGGCCAAAAAAACAAGAGTGCCAATAGTTGCTGTCCAGTAGCTGTCCATTTGCCACAGATGATGGACAATCCTAATACTTCCAGGTGCATAGCAGAAGGATGCACTGGAAAAACCTACATAAAGTGCATGAAATGCAACATGTACCTCTGCATCTCAAAGAAGAAGAACTGCTTTATGGACTACCACAAACCAACACAGAACTAACACACCTGATTACACTACACTAATCAGCTGGCTTTTGATAAGTTGAATGAGGTGCCTGGAAATCTGAATCACTGGCTTAAATGATGTGGCCTTTTGAAATTTACAGCACCAAAGATTGTCAGAGTTCAGAGGTAAATGTATGCCTCGAAATGTGTTCATATTTGCCACAAGGGAGTCCCGATGTCCTCTCCAAAGGACATACTCTAAAAAATAAATAAAAACATGTTTTGAAATTTTTTCAATTGTAGTTATGTTTTTTCACTCCAAAGAGTCATGTACTGTAAAAAAAAAACAAATTCAAAAACTTTTTTTTCTCTGGGTCTCAGGAGGCTATTGGTTCAAAAAGTATTACTTACGTTTTGGTTTTATTTAATTGAAGAAGAAAGGTCTGGATCCAGAGTTTGGATTAACATCAAAAAGGATAGATTAATCTTTACTTAATGGGTTCTCACATACTCACTACTTGTGTAATATGTTACCAGAAGACATACACTAGAAGTGTCACCTTCACATACACCAAGGAGACTTGGTGTATGTGAAGGTGTTCAGACAAAAACGTACTGAGTAAAGATGGGATGGACCCTGGTTTCATTTGACTCATTGCACTAAGGTCCACACCACAGACATGGTGAAACCAGACATTGGAAAAGAGTGTGAACAGACAGGTTGCAGCAATGAGAGTGGTATTAATGACTCTTCAACTGTGGATGTTGGCAGAAGTGGTGGTCATAACAGCGGTGAGGGCGGAGATTAACTTTCACAACCTGCCGCTGGCACCACACCACCAGCCAGCTTCAGCTCAACCAGGAGTAGAGACAACCACGAGTAATGTAAGTCAAGTCAATAGACGTCCAGCAGTGAACTTTGTTACTAGTGTCCATAAAGGGGAACCCACTTCCATAGGAAAAGGTGAGTACAATACAAAATTAATTGGTTTGAACAAGCACACAACAGTGTTTTTTGCCAGATGAACTAAAGTTAAGACCCATTCAGGTTTCGAATGACAATTAAGAGTAAAAAGAAAAAAAGAAAAGTCCATGCTTAATTTGAATGGAAAGCTGGAATAACCGATGCAGAATTTCATACACAATTAGATACAGAGTTTGAGGTAAATATTTATTACAATACTAGAAAGTGGAAAGATTGTTGAGAAAAAGGATACAGCATATGGGAAAGAGCAGTGCTCTGTTATTATACATAAAAGGGATGATGGTTTTGAAATGGAAACAAAAATAGAATCCCTCTGGGATCCTGAGGACAATTTGAAGTTTGACTTAACAATGAGGAATCCAGAAAATACAAATGTAGCATCAGGAAAGAGCAATCTTGAACTGGTAGGAAATGGGGAATTAAGTGTTACAGTTGAAATGTTAAATGACCAAATTAAAATACACATCATGCCAAAAGGTAATGAACCTGATTTGGTTGAAAAGAACATAATTATTTCGAGAGTACTGCAAAAAGATGATGGAAGAAAAATGTGTAACTGGTATATGGATTCAAGCCATCAAATGTCAACATGGGATCAAAAAAGCACTAATTGCAAAATTAATGTTTGAAATGCACGTTCCAGCTGGATTATTGAAGAAGACTTCAATAGCCTTCCGGATTGACAAATCGTAGGAGTTGAAGTTAGAAGATATCACTACTGGTGGGAAAGGAGACTCGAATCTATTATGGAAATTACCACGTAAAGATGCTTTACTGGGGGAATTCAAACAGAGTCTCTTTCTTCTTGTGTTGTTTAGATATCAGCAATTTACAATAATAATAAAGTGTCTTCCAGCTCAATAAAAAAAATAATTGCTAAACTGAAAACAATAAGTGATACTGATTCATAGTAGTTTATTTAAACTTCTGATAGTTCATTGAATGTTCCTCTTACATCAAAATCTCATCGCCTGTTTTTCTGCCTGTTTAAAAGATTATAAATTGTCATGTTACTCTGCATTTTAATAACATTAAAGGCATACTATGTAACATTTTTCAGTTAATTAATGTGTTCCATACCGTTTTGGATGATTAAATGAGTCATTTCAGGTCGAGCTAAGGTTTTCTCGGCCACCCTGGTGGTCTGTAGGGGAAATACCGTACTTGCAATTGCAGGAGCCCTCGACCCGCACCCACAGGCTCAAAAGTCTGGTGCATCGCGAGAGTCGGTCTTGCTTTACGACGAGAACTGCTACACGCCCCCAGTGAAAGGCATGCTCGTTGCTAGTGCAGTGGCGATATTTGTGCAGTTATTATGGCAGAACCAGCGAGAAAACAGCGAAAGCCCATGTTGGAGCAGGCAAGAAAGAGGAAAAGGGCTCTGGACAGAGAGAGGAGTCGTACACGGGTAAACATCGGGCAAGCTTATTCCGAATGGCGAGAGCTAAAAGAAAAAGAAGGCTGCAAGGCTGACGCGGACCTCGCGTTTCTGCTGATGCGATTGTAAGTAACATTGGAATGGTTTCTCTCTCTCTGTGTGCATGTTCATACTTTCACTGTGTTAGTCATTGTTTGTACTGCCGTTTTTTCGACTTTTCGTTGCGTTCACCTGTCTGCTAAGCTCAAAACAACCGCGCCTGGCTTGAAGGAGAAACCAGAACAGCTGAGCATCTTTATGACAGTGCACTTTTACTTTCGCCCTCTGGGGGGAGCCTCGCTGGAAAAATAACCCCGGTTGCATAGTATACCTTTAAATTACCTTAAAACACAACCAACTTTTTGTCTGCCTAAATTCATTCATAAATGTAAAGTTGGGAGGATCTATTTCTGGTATTACATTACTATGTAATCTTGACCTAAGGAAACACTGTAAATGTAACTGAACCTCTCCCTCCTCAGTGGTTATTATTAATGTCTGTTTAAATCTTCTCAATAAAGTCGTCTCCAAAGTCTATAATTGTCCGCAGGGCGCTCAGGGTCAGCGTATCAATATCATCTTTCAGGTTGATTTCATGGCTGTAGTTCTTCACAGGAAAGATGCAGTTCATTGGGATTCCCACTGCTGCACTGAAGTCTCTCATCTGAACATTAAAAACCACTCATAGTTACAGTCTGTAACGTTTTTGTCTCATATATCTGACCAAACTGACTGAAACTCACTTTTTTTCTCAACCGCTTGCTCATGTACACATTTTTCAGGTCTTTTTCAATTTCATCGCAGAGTCCATCAATGTTAGTCATTATGGCTATTTGAGGAATTCCTGCAGGGAAAGAGAGACAAACAAATGTTCCTTGTGTTATATTCTGTGAGCGACAGAGAATGCAGTTAAAGTTTATTTCTGGATTATTCTCTGTAAACTAACCCAGCTCACTGGCTGTTTCTCTGACGTTCTTCATCTTCTGCAGAATTGATGGTTTAATCTGTGGAGAGTTGGCAGAGATCACACAGACCAGCACATGGACTTTGTCATCAGCAGAGGGAGTCGGGTTGTAGCCTGGGTCATGTTGAGTTAGTAGAGAAACTGGGTTGAACTGGAAAAGAGCATCAAATTAACAGCATTAAGTTAATTTCAAACAAACACCATTCTTGTTTTTGTATTAAGGGATTCATCCATTCATTGGTGTAGATTTTCAAGAATGGGTTTTTGCAGCTGTCACACCTTGTGACCCTCCTTCACATGTCCTTGTAAAGCCAGCTTGATGTCATTTTCATGAACTCCTCTGTTGTCCCCCTCTTCCAGACCCATCATGTCGATGAAGACCACAGGGTAAAATGTCTTTGAGCTTCCTTGTCCTTCGATGAATTTATGAGTCTGATACTGAAACACAGGAAAAATGTTGATCCAGAAAATTCCTTCTGCTGATGCAATAATTTTTGACTAGATCTATCAAACCAAAACTAAAAGACAGGAACCAGGAAGAAAGTCAGAGCAAATTTCCATCTATGTAGATGGACTGTATGAACACATAAATATGAACTTGATCCAGATTCAGTGTTTAAACAACAGCTGAGCAGATCCAGATCAATGCAGGATTGACTGCGTTTGGTAGATGCACAAAAACATCTCAGTGTCCCTACCGTTGTGGTGAAGCTCTTGTTGGAGAGGGTCGCTGTCAAAGCGAGATTGGAAATCCGGCCTCGAAATACGTTACTGACAGAGTTGATTAAACTGGACTTTCCATGACCGACAGGTCCGTACAGGAGGACTCGAAGGTATTTGATTTCATCTTTTGCAGGCTTATATTCCTGCACATATTGGCGATCCTCCTGTACTTTCCTGGGAACAGAAAGTACATCCCTTAGTTCTGTCCTAAAACCAACAGGACCCAACAAAAAATATTGAGTCCGTAAGGATCTGAACCCAGTTAGAACCAAAGACATGCAGAAGAATTTAAGAAAACAAAACTTTATGTTAATATTCTTAAAGTTTCACTAACTTTAAATGATTTCAACAGTTTTAATGTTTACTGAGAAATAAGCAGTTTTAAACTAGACTTTCTCAGTGAGAAATAGTCCACAGGTTCTTGTTCAGTAATATTTGGTTTTGATTCCCCAGCCACTTATCTTCTGGAAGATTCAATTCAATTTCAATTTTATTTATATAGCGCCAAATCATGAAACATGTCATCTCAAGGCACTTTACAAAGTCAAGTTCAATCATATTATACATATATATTCCTGGCCAAGAGACATATTTCTTAACCAATACATCATTGTTATGCCATCAAAAGCATGGCGAACTGCAACTCCCAGCATGCAACAAGGTTGGAACTAAAACTTTTTGCACCGCCCGTAGCTCGAGTTACAACAGAGGTTGTGGCTGCCCCAGATCGAGTTACACCCTGTGCCTGTAACCAAGCCTGCATGCAGTGGCTCTTTTTTTTCTTCTGTGTAGTGTCAATGTGTTCAGAAGTTCAGATGAACATTGTCTTGGCTGACGCCATCTTGTGCTTGGCAAGGAGTGGCTAAGCTACTCTGTGTTAGCGCTTGTTTATTATCTGGGCCTAAGCTATGTGGAGGGCCTTAGCTTTAAGCTGTTATGAAGCCACTCGTTGCCAATGGGCTAGTCATCCATAGCCAATTGCCATCTTGGGGCTCCAAGATAGAACTGTTTAGAAGCTAGCTGTTGCATGGACTAACAACTACTTGAGGCTAGCTCATTCACCTGAAGCATCCGCCATTTTAGCCTGATGCCGCCTAGTGTGTATACCAGCCATTACCTACCTCAAAGCGAATAGCCAAAACATCCCTTTAATGCTGTGCTACTATTTTGATAGTGATTATTCAATGTTGGATCAAGTAGGATTTAATCAAATTCTAATTACAAAATGCTACCTCTAAAATTAATAACATTTTCTGACCTTCATTTTCATTTGTTTTCTATTTTTCGGGTTTTATTTAGTAGTAGTAGTAGTAGTAGTAGTAGTATGTTAAAGTGCTGTTTTTAAACAGAATAATTGCTGCAATAGAGATTTATTGGTTTCATAAATGCTTACCACCTTAATTGCAGTTGATCTGTGATTATTTTGATTCAGCAATTGAATGGTCTCCAAGAGTTAGAACCATCTTCTTTTGAGTTAACAAATGAATATACCTAGACATTTTCATTTTCTTGTGGTTAATGACTAATGATTAAATCTCCAAAAGCAAATGTAATTAAGGTTATTTACTTGGCATGCGTAACTCAGTTCTACTACTGGTCAGACAACCCTCTTCCAGGTTAAATAAAGTAACAAATTGTTAATTAATAAAGCTGTAAGTGTAAGTGCTAATCATCAAATGCTGGTAGCCCTTAAACACAGCCATTTGAAACAATTTTCATTGTAGCTATCCTTTGATTTTGAATATATATTACAAGTTATGATTAAATTATAATTATTAATAACATTGATAACATTAATAATCAAACAGGTGAACTTTATTCTATAAAATGTTCATTAAAAGATTTTCAGGAATCATATTGTCTATAAATGTGATATTCATTCTGTTTATAACAAAACTTAAGAGTCCAAATACACCTGTTAAGATGCCTGTTTTTCCTTTTGTAAACAATGAGGCTACCTTCTCACCTTTAACCTGTACAATTCAACTGAAAACAATAAGGTGAAGAAACAAATACAGCTGCTGCAACAATCTGGCTATATACTATTTATTGACCATAAATGTTAGAAAGAATATGATTTACCTAAATGTTAGAAAGAATATGATTTATCATTTGCCTTCAGGTCTGGAAAAAATTATTTGTTCCATTTCAAGCTTTAAAAAGCAATATGATCATTTTAAAATCAGTCCTGAAAGACACAGGAATCCAATGCTGGCATCCTAATACTGGAGTAATGAAAATTCTCCTTCTGGTCCTTATAAGGAGACAGGAAGCTCAGCTTCAGGGCTCAAGAGGCAGGGAAAAAAGATCATTGCATTGGTTTTTGAAGGTTTGGGTCTAATTGTACATCAGTGTTGGCGTCCTCTGTGAGGATTTTACTCTTGTCTTTCCATCAATGATCTAAAAATTTTCTGATTTTGCTATGTATATTAATTGTTTCATATTTTCTCCAGTTGTTGATTACTGTGCTATCTGCTTTATAATATACTGCATTTTGTAACTTTTATCAAATGATACTTTAGCTATATGATATAATGTATATTATTTTTAATCTGTTTGCAAACTCTGGTGTTAGGCAGTTTTTTTCTCGTTTTTAACAGTAATTCAGATTTTCTGTAACTTATTTTAGACCTCTACCCAAGAAGACTTAATGGTGTAACAAAGTATTAGCTTAAAGGTGTGCATACTCATGCAACCAGGTTGTTTTAACTAATTTAAAACTGACTGTTTATTTTATTATTATTATGGTTTCTGGTTAAAATTAGTTAAAATTAGTTATGGTTTCATACAATGTTCAGTTTGGTTCTCACTTTTGGATTTTCACACAATATAATTTTAATTATAACTGTAGGGTGTCAGCCTTGTCAGAGTCTACAGTTTTAGAGGGCAGCATCAACAGAGATTTTTATTGCTTGTCAGCACTTCCACTGTTATTCCTGTCCTCCAATATGGATCTAAATCCATCTAAATGTTTTCTTTTCCTGAACTGCCCTGTTTCCATCCAGCCATTCAAAGAAACACAAAGTCCTATTGCTTCTTATACACAATTTATTTAAAATCTTATTTACCAATTTAAATGTTTACCAGTGAGTATTGAGCCTCATCTATCCCACTGCCTTTTTTTGTTAGGATGAGCCCACTCATGAAAAATGTAACCATGGATGTCTCTCATTTCCTATTATTTTTTATTTATATTTTCAAATCTAAGTAATACAAAGCAACGCCAATGGTCAAATACAAGTGTAGGTAATTTTTTAAACCCTTGTCTTTTCTAATTATGTTGATCTTCCTTTTTCTTATTTTTCTGCCATTGACCACACCACATCTTTATCTTGTGTTATTAATGTTATACTCCTCTTATTATTATTCATCCTTCTATGTTATAAAATATCTAGTTTTAAGCTAGAGAAGTTGATTTGAGTACCTGATCCACTTAATTCCTCCATTTCCTGTTACTTTACAATCGCTTTAAACCAAACTCAGACCGGAACCAAGCTAGCAGAACCTTACACAAAAAACTGACTATGAACTTTTTATTTCTTCTGTTTTTCTGTGTTGTTCCACAAAATAAAAGTATACAGGTTGACAAACAAACCAGCAGCAATAAAACAGTTATTGATCAGCCTAAGACAGTGTTGTTGTAAACTCACCCCCAGCGTAGTTCCCTCCATGGTTCATCCAGAACTGAAGGGAAACATGAATTAATCTTCTGATAAGAATAAAAAATATCAAATTCATCTGACGCTGTGCAATAAGTTGGAAACAAACGCAGTTTATCACTGCAGAACAAAGTCACAGAAAGTGTCTTGCTTTTACTTTTACTTTCTATTCTGTAATGTGTTTCCAATTGCTAAAAAAATTAAAACGTTTTGAAATAAAAGACATCCCTCACGTGTAGACATTTCATTTTCCTGATCATCTGAAAAAAAGGGAAACATTCATTAAACTGTTCCCAAAAGATTTTCTTCAATCATACTAGCCACAATACCAAAAGTATAACCAAAACATTTTAGCTTGTCTTTTTTATTTGACTTCATAGATTTAAACAACATTCAGTTTTTTTTTCAATTTTAAAACAGTTTCAGCATCAGGAACACAGGATAGTAATGTTTTTGCATTAGGAGGGGTTGTGTTTGACACTTCTGCTTACTAGAATCCTCATTGTCTTTCACAGGTTTACCTATAAAAAAAAGAGAAAAAGAAATAGAGGAAAAGGTGACTGAATATTGCACAGTAAATAGGCTGTTCATGATGAATATAGCAGACGTTTTTCTTCAGGATTTAAAGGTAAAGAAATTCTCAGCTGAGAGTTGATTGCATAATTACAGAATTGTTCTTCCTCTCAAAAATGTTAAATATTTTACAACTTTTGTGAACCAAGTCCTATGAATATGAAACAAAGTAATCTGTAAAGTAAAATGCACTCACCAAGACGTTTTTTGAACAAACCTCGCAACATCTTGCTTATGGAACTCTGGTGCAAAATGAATCAACAGTTACCGTCTTCTCTCTTGAACACGCCCTATCCTCCTACATGACTTCTGATGAATCACTTACTTTCACTTTATCCAGTCTTTGTTTTGAGGCAATGTAAACAATACATTATTTATCCTACCAACAGGGTCATGTTGCTCAATGAGTGAACTCGTAGGAATGGCATCAAAAAGTAATCAATTAAGACACAATCTCCATGAAAGTACAAATTTAACCACAGGATGTAAAGACAGCTGACAACGACATTCTTCGCATCTGATACCAAGTTAATTACTTCAACAGGTGTTTAAAAATGTATTGATGTATTGCATTAAGTACAAATAACTGTTTAATTTAAAGTGTCTCAGCAAGACTACTTTTTACCTTGTTAAGAGTGTTGTGTTCCAGGTGCTGGACCCAAAGGGCAGAAAACCAGGCGTAGGGAAAAGGAGCAGTTGACAGTTTATTTAGTTCTTATGGGAACAGGTACAGGTGGCTTCTCCAGGAGCGGGGCAGGTAGAGGAGGATGGAAAGCTCACAGGAGTGGCAGCTGGATAAGTGGAGGGCGGATGGTGTGGCTCGGAAGCAGGAGACTGGTTTGGAATGAGATCCTAGGAAGACAGAGCACAGGTTAGGTTACTGCAGAAAATAGCTAAAGGCAAAATCAGATTGCTTTCACTGGAGAGGAATGCAGGCCGATCTACCAACTAAACGGTGACCATCTGGCAGCGAGCACACAGGAGGCCAGGCTCTAAATACTGCTTCTGATGAAGATCGGTCACAGGTGTGTGCAGCCAGCTCCTCCCCGAGCCACACCTATCAAAGAGAGAGAACACACCCAAACCACACCCACACAGGCTCACACACCACAGTACACCCTGTGGTCTAAACGACGCCTCCTGGCGTCTTCCCAGGCTTGTCAGGGAATTTACGGTAGAAGTCATCCAACAGCTGCAGACTCAGAATAAGACGACAAGAAATCCAGGATCGCTCCTCCGGACCGTAACCCTCCCAGTCCACGAGATACTGGAAACCACGTCCCCGACGCCTCACCTCCAAGATCTTGTGGACGATAAAGGCAGGATCATTGTCAGGGTGGGAGGAGGGGGTTCGGCCGGAGGGCTAAGGGCACTGGAGGACACAGGCTTTAGCAGAGACACGTGGAAGGTAGGATGAATGTGCAGGGAGTCAGGCAATTTCAGTCTCACAGCCGAAGGATTGATTACTTTCTCCACCTCAAATGGGCCAATATAACGGGGAGCAAGCTTCTGTGACTCCACCTGCAGGGGGAGATCCCGTGTAGACAACCATACCTTATGACCCGGTTGGTACAGGGGGGCAAGAGAACGATGTTTATTTCCAGCATCTGGTTGTGCTGGACAGAGCGAGATCTAAATCAATCAATCATGCTAAAGACTGCTGCTAAGTCATGATAAACTGAGGGGACACTGGAAACATTGGGAGGTGTTCGAGGGGGAGGCGGTAGGTTGTCGGTAGTGGGTAAGGCTGCACGGAGACAGTAGGAGTGGCACTGCACGCTCCAACTGATGATGGAAGAAGTCTGCCAATCAATATGGGGGTTATGGAGTTTTAACCAAAGGAGACCTAAAACCACTGGAGACACAGGAGGGGGGAGGACATTTAACTGAATCTTCTCCCGGTGGTTACCAGAAATCACTAGAGAAATGGGTTTGGTACGATGAGTTATAGTAGCAAGAAGTCTGCCATCCAGTGCATTAGCATTTAAAGGTTTGGCAAGAGGCTCGAGAGGAATTTGTAGTTGATTCACTAGCTCAATGTCAATAAAATTGTCGTCGGCACCAGAATCTACTAATGCTAAACAGGGTAGGCTTATCCCAGCACAGGTAAGAGAGGCAGACAAATTTACACGAGGGGTGGAGCTGGATTTGGAAGTGGTCTGGCTCACCAGGGCACTCTCCCCTACTGGTGAGCCCGGTCTTTTGGAGTATGGGAGCAGATGGCTATATAATGACCCGTTTGGCCACAGTAAATGCAGAGTTTAGCTTGCATCCGCCGTTGGCGTTCTCCAGGGGTTAAACGAGCCCGCCCAACCTACATGGGCTCCTCCCCTGAGCCAGAGGGTTGTCAATGCGAATAGCTAGTGAAATTAATTCATCTAATGAATTTGGCATCTCTCGAGAAACTAAATCATCCTATATCTGGTCTGAAAGACCATTAACAAAAACTGCTCGTAATGCCCTAGCGTCCCACCCACTTTCAGCGGCTAAGATGCGAAAATCAATGGAATAGCTAGCCACAGAGGCAGTCCCCTGACGCAGAGATAACCGTTTTTCTACCTCCCCACCCTGAATAGGATGGTCAAAGACACGGCGTAGCTCTGAGGTAAAATCTTCATAAGACTGAAGAGCCCAGGATCCCCTATGCTTCATTCTAAGATAAAAAAATCTGCATTGTGCTGTATATGCGCACATGGTTTGTGGTCTCTGCTTCAATCATTCTGGCAAATATGCTCAATTGGCTGAAATCATCTACAGGGGTTGGACAATGAAACTGAAACACCTCTCATTCTTGTGTGGGAGGTTTCATGGCTAAATTGGACCAGCCTGGTGGCCAATCTTCATTAATTGCACATTGAACCAATAAGAGCAGATTGTGAAGGTCCAATTAGCAGGGTAAGAGCACAGTTTTGCTCAAAATATTGCAATGCACACAACACTATGGGTGACATACTAGAGTTCAAAAGAGGACAAATTGTTGGTGCACGTCTTGCTGGCGCTTCTGTAACCAAGACAGCAAGTCTTTGTGATGTATCAAGAGCCACGGTATCCAGGGTAATGTCAGCATACCACCAAGAAAGACGAACCACATCCAACAGGATTAACTGTGGACACAAGAGGAAGCTGTCTGAAAGGGATGTTCGGGTGCTAACCCGGATTGTATCCAAAAAACATAAAACCACGGCTCCCCAAATCACGGCAGAATTAAATGTGCACCTCAACTCTCCTGTTTCCACCAAAACTGTCCGTCGGGAGCTCCACAGGGTCAATATACACGGCCGGGCTGCTATAGCCAAACCTTTGGTCACTTGTGCCAATGCCAAACGTCGGTTTCATTGGTGCAAGGAGCGCAAATCTTGGGCTGTGGACAATTTGAAACATGTATTATTCTCTGATGAGTCCACCTTTACTGTTTTTCCCACTTCCGGGAGAGTTACGGTGTGGAGAAGCCCCAAAGAAGCGTACCACCCAGACTGTTGCATGCCCAGAGTGAAGCATGGGGGTGGATCAGTGATGGTTTGGGCTGCCATGTCATGGCATTCCCTTGGCCCCATACTTGTGCTAGATGGGCACATCACTGCCAAGGACTACCGAACCATTCTGGAGGACAATGTGCATCCAATGGTTCAAACATTGTATCCTGAAGGAGGTGCCGTGTATCATGATGACAATGCACCAATACACAGAGCAAGACTGGTGAAAGATTGGTTTGATGAACATGAAAGTGAAGTTGAACATCTCCCATGGCCTGCACAGTCACCAGATCTAAATATTATTGAGCAACTTTGGGGTATTTTGGAGGAGCGAGTCAGGAAATATTTTCCTCCATCAGCATCACGTCATGACCTGGCCACTATCCTTCAAGAAGAATGGCTTAAAATCCCTCTGACCACTGTGCAGGACTTGTATATGTCATTCCCAAGACAAATTGACGCTGTATTGGCCACAAAAGGAGGCCCTACACCATGCTAATAAATTATTTTGGTCTAAAACCAGGTGTTTCAGTTTCATTGTCCAACCCCTGTATATATTATATTCATAGGACAAATGTTAAATTTGTCTAGGATGAACCCGGACACAGCACGCACACACAGAGCTAGTTCTTAAGAGTGAGTTTATTGAATAGTGTGGAAGATGGATGATGATGGACCAGAGTCATTCAACAGACGGAGGTGTAGGGTGCAGAAGCTGGCCGGCAGGAGGCGTGTGGAGAGACTGACCGGGAGGAACTCTGGAGCCGAAGGCTAGCGACCAGGACAGAGCATCTGAGCCGAGGTCTTGGAGAGCAGAACCTCTGAGCCGTGGACCTGAGAGCAGAACCTCTGAGCCGTGCACTGGAGAGCAGAACCTCTGACCCGTGCACTGGAGAGCAGAACATCTGAGCCGTGCACTGGAGAGCAGAACATCTGAGCCGTGCACTGGAGAGCAGATCCTCTGAACCGTGGACTTGAGACCGGAAAAGCTCACCAGGAGATGAGAACAGGAGTGGGAACAGAGCTGAGCTGGATCTAGGCTGAGACTGGAACAAAACAAAGCTGACGGAAAGTCTATTGGCTGACTGTAACAAAAAACCAAGTTGAAGGGAGTCTTCAGGCTGACTGTAACAAAAAACTGAGCTGACAAGGATTCTGGCAGAAACTGCGACGAGAACTTCTTCTTCTTCCTCTTTTCCTTTTGTTGGCAGATTTCAAACAACTTATATGTGCATACCGCCACCTACTGTACATGAGTGTGTAGCTCTATGGTACAACCTACTATATTCTATTTTTTTATTTTGTGTTATGTAAAAATAAAAACAATGCTTTATTAATTACCATATTTTCCTCTATATCTCCATCTCACCCTAATATTCCTTTAATACTCCATTCTCTCCCATTTTCCATAATTACTTTCCTCATCCTCTCTCTTTCCATTGCATATTTAATGCATTTCATCAGAACATGATCCACATTTTCTTTTGCTCCACAACCCTCACATATATCATCATTTCTCTTCCCTAGTATATACAAAAACTCATTCAGATATGTGTGTCCAGTTCTTAATCTAGTAAAAATGATCTCTTCCCTTCTGCTTCTTTCTCCATAATTTTTTTTCTCCAGATTTTTGAATCCTATATAATCTTCTTCCTTTCTCATCTTCATCCCATATTTTTGTCACATTTCTGTTTTTTTTTAATTAATGATTTCCCTTCCCCTTTCCCAAATGTAATCTCAACTGCATTCTGCTTCATGTGCCGGTTCCCAACAGAACTGAACATCTATTCCATATCTAACTAACCTAAATAAATTCTGATAAATTTCTAAAACAAGGTCTTTCCTATTATTTCCTCCTGAGTGAATACTTTCTATTGCAGCTTTTGAATCTGTACAGATTACCACTCTATCCGGTCTAACCTCCTCCACCCACTGTAAACTAAAAAAATTTGCAACCATTTCTGCTGTGTAGATCGATAACAGGTCTGTTAATCTTTCACATTTACATATATTAAACTCTGGAATGTATATCCCTATTCCCACATTTCCCTTTGAATTTTTTGAACCATCTGTGTCTATTTTTAAATAACTATAATACCATTGTCTAATATATATGCTAGTTTTAACCCCGACTTCATTATGTTTCCATTCTCTTTTCATTTCATGTATTTTAAGGTCAACTTTGGTTTCTGGAAACAACCATGGTGGATCAGCACTAACGGCGACAAGAACACAATGAGGTGAGTCTTATAAAGAGGTGAACACAGGTGGCAACAGATCAGGGATAATTGCTGCCTGACAGGTGACGGGAATGAAAACTAATTAGTGTCCAGAGGAGTGACTAAAGCTGAGCAAGGGAGAGCCAAGTGAACTACAAAATAACAAAGAAGCCAGACAAAACTTAAACCATGACAACAAATCTATCAGTAAAATTCTGTTTATAATAGTATCCATCTCTATATTTATTCAGTAAAAACCCATGTCTTGTACATATGGAACCATTGGTTATCCTGCACTTGCTGTTATTGCACTTCTGGTTAGACCTAAACTGCATTTCGTTGCCTTGTGTAATGTACCTGTGTAATGACAATAAAGTTGAATGTAATCTGATCAAATCTAATCTAATTGAACTGGTGATAAGCGCCGACGTGCATGTCACGCACACACTGCTGCAGCCTCCGCTGGTGCTAGTGGGCAGGTAGACATGGTTTCTTGACTATGTTCACGCACAGAGCTGTAATACTTTTCATTGTGATTGAGATAGGTGCAGTTAATTTTACAGATCAATTTTACAGGTTTTAGCGCATATTTAGACAGAAACAAGAAACCAGAGGGGCTGCGGAGAGCCGAGGTGTGGTGGCATGGGCGTGTTTACCTGCTGAAGGTAACATGGAAACTTCTTCATGTTTGTATTTTGATGCGCAAATTGTGAGCCAGACTCAGATTAAGAAGCTGGCACATGAAATAAATAAAGTGAGAACACACACAGGTAGATCATTAGAGTTTAGTCTGAGAATCCACATGGTCTCTGCTTCAGAGACTTTTCAGGTTCTGAGATCATACATACATACATACATACATACATACATACACACACACACACACACACACACACACACACACACAAATCCTCTACTAGGCTAGTGAAACTTAACTACATAGCAAAATGAAGATAAAAGAAGCTAAGGAACTAGTTACATGCAAAACAAAAGACAAAACAAAAGTGGTTGATCATAATCAGATTAATTCAGCGAATCCTTGTTCACTGCAGATCTGACAAAAAAAAAAGCATGGAATGGAGTTAAAAAAAAACATTTAGCATGTGTTTCAACACATTCACAATGCAAAGCCCA
Organism: Fundulus heteroclitus; assembly: GCF_011125445.2. Lineage (NCBI taxonomy): Eukaryota > Metazoa > Chordata > Actinopteri > Cyprinodontiformes > Fundulidae > Fundulus > Fundulus heteroclitus. Next base: position 178,054 of record NW_023397450.1, on the reverse strand, counting down.
GGTTAAAAGAATGATTTGTTGAAACAACATTCTGAGGACTGGTTTGTCCCGTAAAATCATTTAATTCAGAATCGCTTGCCTGTGTTTATGCAATTCTACCTCCGGGCACTAGGGGTCGCTGTAGCAAATCGGTGGCTAAGAGGTTACAAAATAAAGTTATCAAAATTGCTTTTACCAACATTATTATTCGGTAGTAATGCGGGGATAAGGCTCATAGCACCATCGAAGGATGGCGGGGCAGAACAGTTACACTTTATGCTTTAAAACGTACTCCTTTTGAAATGTCAGAAACCAGATGTTAGCAAGGCTAATAGCAGTTAAGGCTAGCGTGAGCTACCTGTTAGCCCTTTTGTTCTAAACACCATGTAAATTGTAAATGGCTTGTACTTGTATAGCGCTTTAACTAGTCTTGACGACCTCCAAAGCGTTTCACACTACAGTTCAGTCATTCACACATTCACACCCTGACGGTGGTGAGCTATGTTAGTAGCTACAGCTGCCCTGGGGCAGACTGACAGAGGCGAGTGTGTCCAACAGTTTACAAAACATTTCCCAATAGACCTTTTAACATCTCCCTCAGCTCGCTGCCCAAACCTGTCCTTTGTCTCGTGTCAGTTCTGTTCAGTTTGGCCATTCACGGAAGGAGCGTTGAAGGAGGAAGCTGTTGGCTTGTTGTCAGCGGGCTAGCGCTTGGCTCTGCAGCCATGTGGTCGGGTCGGAGGCCTGATCCCTGCTGCGTTCTTTGACCCGGTTGCAGTCCAATTTGAGCAGGGGTTTTCCTCAGCATACAGCCTTCAGCTCCATCGGGGTTCGCTTTTCTGCAAGGCTGCGGAAAAAATAAAACAAGGCTGTTTTTGGCATGCAGGATCCTTCCACCTGCATCTGATTATGAGGTTAAGACAGCAAACTTAACTCTGTATTTGCCCGGACATGTTCCCCGGCGATGAGAGCTTCTCTGCTGAAGCAGGCAGTCGAGTCTAGCAGACCCTGGATCAAACGTGGCTGGCCCAGCTACATTCCTTCAGATGTCCCAGCAGAGGAGGCCATATGGCCTCATGGTCCAGGCCTTCTCCTTTGTCTGCTCTGCGAGAGTTGTTGTAGAGCTGAAGAAGTCTGCAGAAGTGAAGAGAGCTCTTTGTCTGAACCAGGGAGAGGTGGTCTGCTCCTTCTCTCACCAGGACCCCTGGTGAGAAGGAGGGGCCGTCCCCGTGCTGTGAGGGTCTCATGTTGCGGCCAGAGTGGAATTCCTTTGTGACCCCCCCTCCATACTACAAGTTCAGAATTCAATATGAGATCAATTATTCATCATGGCGTACTTATGGCATAACAAATCAAATGTTATTAAAAATTGTTCAGATAGGACAGGGTTGTGAAGAAATACTGTTAATTATTCACAATCAATGCCATATGTCAGCACAAGGTCTAAAGTATGGAGCCGAGAGTGCGTCGGTTTGTGCATACTTTGAGCAAAACCAACTGAATCTAGGATAGTTTTAAAGGCTACGCTAAGGTTATCACATTCTGTGTCAACATGAGTGCTAAAATCACCCAGTATAATAACCTTGTCAGTGTTTATCACCAAATCAGATAAAGTCTGACAACTGATCCAAAAACAGAGCAAGGGCCTGGTGGACGATACAAAACAACAAACAAAAGAGGTTTTATTGCTTTGCAATTTGGATGAGGGAAACTGAGGGTTAAATGTTCAAAAGAACTGTAGTTATTCGTTGGCCTGGGACTAATTAATAAATCAGACTGAATGATGGTTGCCACTCCTCCTCCTCTTCCCACAGATCTGGGAATGTGGAAATTTGAATAACTGGAGGGGGTTGACTCATTTATACTAACGTAGTCCTCTTGTAGCCAGGTTTCTGTGAGACAAAATAAATCAGTTTATCAGAAATCAATTCATTATCTAACAAAGTCTTGGGAGGGAGAGGCCATATATTTATTAGACCACATTTAATTGTTTTATTTTTTGGTTCAATGTGAGCCATATTGATTATTAGTGTCGAGTTATTACGAGGTTTGTCTGCCTGAACTCGACCAGGCTTGGCACGAGGCAAGAAAACAACTCAGATCAACTTAGTCATTTATTTGACTTTTGTCACTTTTTGTTGAATCATATTCAGGTTGATAACCTCAAAGAGAAAACAAACAGAAATTAGTTCCACTGTGAACCATAGTCACACATGCAATCATGTTTAGTTCTCTATCTTAAACTTAGTCTTAGAAAATTAAATAAAAAAAATTCAGATCAGTATGACCAATCTCATTTCATGCTTTACTAGAACATAAGTGGGAGAATAAAGTGAAATACATACCAGTAGCGTCTCTGTGCTCCACTGACTCAATCCACACCCAGGGCAGACAGACAAAGGCCACTCAGGTGCTCACCCAAGGTTAATCACCTTAGAGCTTCTTGCTCTACTCTCCCTCTCTGAACACCAAATGAACACTTGGGCTCTCTACTGCCCTCTCACACACTCCATGCACCAAATAGACATCACCACATCCCAGAGTGAAAAATATATATAAAAAATGAAAAGTAAATAGCATATATCACATAACCCAACTATTAGATTTTTATAATTTGTTCTTTTAGATCAGTTTTTGATCTGTTAAGTTTTGGCCGTGGGAAAGACACCGTCTCCATAGGGTAATGGGTGGGTAACAGTACAGAAGCTGCAGAGAGGTGTGTTAAACTACGGCTCTGCTTCCTGTTCTGGACCCTGGCTTGTCAGCATTTAGGAGAACTAATAAATCCGGCCAGATTCCTAGAAAGAAGAGCTGCACCATCCAAAGTGGGATGGATGCCGTCTCTTCAGATCAGACCAGGTTTTCCCCAGAAAGTTTGCCAGTTATCAATGTAGCCCACGTCGTTTATGGAGGTATGGCATATTATTAAATATGTAAATAAATACATGCTTTCATGCTGAAATACTTTATGCTATTTAACAAAGAGAAATGTTTTCTTATACATTAATAAGTGTATAAATGAATACATTTTTATATTTTGATAAAGTTGGATTGTTCATTTAAATTACTTTCACTCCTCTCATAACTTATCCAGAGCCTTCACTACACACCAACAACAATTTCTTCATAATTTTGCTGCAGTGCATGCACACATCTATACACATTTTTTTTAAAGACCTGGAAAAGTTTTCTTTAAAATCTCCAGTTCATTACAGTGTCTGACATTACACAGCTTGTGACTAGGGCTGGAGCTTAAACCCCCTGAAAAATAAATGTTTTGCACAGCTTCTTGCATGTGCTGGCACTCTGTAACTCCAAGGTACTCCATTTAGCAACGTCACTCAGCCGTAGTTTGTGAAATACATACTACATAAGCATGAAATTATGGTCCATCGGTTGGGTTTCTGCAATGCTCACACCAGGTTAAAACACATCTTCAGAACCAATCTCACTCCAAAATGGTGATCTGCACCAACTAGTTTCAGTAGTTATTGGCAGTTATGTCAGGAAATACAGGCACAGCTGATGAGGCGTGTAGTCTATGCCTTGAGTACTACTCCTAATTGGGCAAGATGGGACACACCTGCAGTCTACCTGTTGCTTCCTGCAGGAGAAAGGCGAGAAGACACACCACACAACCACCAGCAGTTCACATGACTGAATACCTGACACTTAATAAATTGATTCATGAGGTTTATTCAAACTTCTGATAGGACATAGAATCTTCTTTTTAGATCATTATCACATCACCACCTTAAAAAAAAACACTCCTGAATGGTTACAGTACCAATGCAATTTGATATTTATGCGTAAGGAAAGGCAAAGTGAGATTATTTGTACAGCTCCTTTGTAAGCCGGGTAACTGCAATTGTTTTACAAGGAAAACAGAGGTGGAGGAAACTTGATAAATCAAAAGGATGAAAGACAGGTCACATAAAAGCATTAAACGTCACATAATCAAACAGAGATCTGTTTACATGTCTAAGAAAAAATGGTAAAGTTCACATTCCTGATTTACAACAATTTCTGTCAACAGAATAAACATTTTCCTCTTATTATCTTGCATTATAATGACACTGAATGACATGTCAACAGACATTTTGTTTACTCTGTTTTATTTCACTTGTAAATCTAACACTGGGAGGAGCTGTTTCTGCTAATACTTTGCTCTGTTATCTTAACATAACCCAAGTTTTACTTTAAAATGTAAAATCTATTTATTCTAGGATAGAATAAATACAACTGAAAGTTCCTTTTACCTCTAAGTTCCAAAACTAGATAAAAAAAGAGTTATCTTAACGCAAACTTAATGAAGCTTTAACTGTCCTATAGATATAGAGCATATGTAACTGAACCTCTTCCACCTCATTGTTTCCTCTAAATCTCTGTTTACATTTTTTCAATAAAGTCGTCTCCAAAGTCGATCATTTTCCGCAGGGCGCTCAGGATCACAGTATCGGTATCATCTTTCAGGTTGATTTCATGGCTGTAGTTCTTCACAGGAAAGACGCAGTTCATTGGGATTCCCACTGCTGCACTGAAGTCTGCCATCTGGACATCGAAAACCACTCATAGTTAGAATCTGAAACACGTTAGTCTAGGAATGGGAATCAAAAAGCGGTTCCTGTTCAGAACCGGTTCCGTGTGTTCCAATTCCATGGCACCGTTTGGCAGCTCGCTTAACAATTCTCTTATCGATTCCAGGCAGCACCAGAGCTGGGCAGCACGACTTACGTCACGTTTTTTACGCAAAATACGCACACGGCATTCAGTAAGCAAGTACAACGTGACCAGGTGTAAGTCTAGAAAAGCAAAACAAGAAAAATGGTGGCCCATTGGGTAAAGCGATCGAAAGTTTGGCTTCATTTTAAAGGGGAATTCCGGTCAACAAGGAAAAATCAGTGGATCATTAGCTAGAAATAATTCTCACTGATGCAAAGCCCACTTATTTTATGCCACTTTGGTCTTCTTTTTTCTAAAGTCGCTTGTAAATTTCATGAGTTGTGGGGTTGCAGTTTTTTGGGCTTGTTTCTAAAAGTGAAGTCGATTGTTTGGGCTCTTAACTAAGTGACGATGAAATATCTCTCCACCTCATAACTCACTGCAGCTCATCCTGACAGCAGCAGAGAGTAAACTCAGAAGGAGCCGCTCTGCCAGTATTTTCTGCAGTTTACGGTTGCAATATTTGATGATAACTGCTGAAAGTATATTAGGCGGTGCAAATCATCATTTTGAGCAGAGATTGGTTCTAAAGATGAGTTTTATACTCATCGTATGACATTGCAGAACCCAACCCATAAACCATACTTTAATGTTTATTTGTTGTCTTCTTATGTCTCTAAAATGTTAAATTAGTATTACTTTAAATTGAAATGCTTAATACCATGCCCATCTTTGTTTAAGAGGTTAAAAAAATTCCCCCAAATTAGAATCGATAAGAGAATCGATAAGGAATCTAATCGTTTCATATCTCTGACCAAACGGTCTGAAACTCACCTTTTTTTTCAGGTGTTTGCTCTTGTACACATTCTTCAGGTCTTTCTCAGTTTCACCACAAGCTTCATCGATGTGCGTCATCATGGCCATTTGAGGAATTTCTGCAGGAAAAGAAACTCAAGTTAATATTTTTTTTTTAGCTGTTTTCAGTTTGAAAGGTTAAAGCAAGTAACAGTGAATGCAGATATATTTCTTCTTGGATCATTAAACTCACTCAGGTCACTGGCTGTTTCTCTGACGTTCTTCATCTTCTGCAGAACTGATGGTTTAATCTGTGATGCGTTGGCAGAAATCACACAGACCAGCACATGGACTTTGTCGTCATCAGAGGGGGTTGGGTTGTAGCCTGGGTCACGTTGAGTTAGTGGAGAAATTGGGTTGAACTGGAAAAGAGCATCAAATAAACAGAATGAATTTATTTCAAACCAGGCCTCTGCAACCTTTACAATCCAAACAGCAATGTTTACCAAATGCTAAACAAAACTCATTTAGAGCTGAGAAACGTTACCTTTTAAAATAACATAATATACTTTATACGTTTTGATGAATATTTTCTATGAGAAATTTGCAATAATTGTTAAAAGAAACATTCTAATGTTACTTTTAGCAATTAGAAACATTTTATATCAATTGTAAATTTTGAAATATAAAGGAACTTTACAATTGATCAACAAAGTGAATGTGTAATTCTTTTTTCTATGATTATCTTATGGTTATTTGTAAAATGACATAAAATAGAAGCACATAGTTTAAAACAAACAAGAGAATTTGATCTAAAAACTGAATACGTTACTTTTAGTGTAATGCGAAAATTCAAAGAAATGCTGTTATTATATATAATAATGTTATACATCTATATTTAAAATATCTGAAAACATAGATATTTTTTTTTAAGACAAATCATGTTTTTCACCAAAGGCATTGAGTTGCAGACCCCTGTTCTAAACAAACACCACTCTGGTCTTTGTATTAGGGGATTCATTCATGTATTCATGCAGATTTTCCTGAAAAGTCCCACCTTGTGTCCTTCCTTCACGTGTCCTTTCAAAGCCAGCTTGATGTCGTCTTCATGAACTCCTCTGCTCTCCCCCTCTTCCACACCCATGATGTCATTGAAGACCACAGGGTAAATTGTCTTTTCGTTTCCTCGTCCTTTATTGAATTTATGAGTTTCAAACTGAAACATAGAAAATGAGTTGATCTGGAGAAAATTCCTGTTAATAATGCAATGATTTTTCTAATTGATTCATTAAAAACTCAAACTCAGAACCAGAACTAAAGGAGAGAAAGCAGAAAGAAGGCGAGAGCTGATCTCCATCTAAACAGATAGACTTCATGAACGTTTAAACAGCAGCTGAGTGGATCCAGATCAATGCGGGATTGAGTCGGTTCTGGAAAATGCACAGAAACATCTTAGTTTCCCTACCATTTTGGTGAAGCTCTTGTTGGAGAGGGTGGCACTGGCCAAAGCAGGAATGGAAATCCGTCCTCGAATGACGTTACTGACAGAGTTGATGAAACTGGACTTCCCATGACCAACAGGTCCGTACAGGAGGACTCGAAGGTACTTGATGTTATCTTGTGCAGGCTTGTATTCCTGCACATATTGACGATCCTCCTGTACGTTTCTGGGAACAGAAAGTACATCCGTTAGTACATCCGTTCAACTTAATTAGATTAAAGTAATTTCTTAAAGTTTCATTAAGATTCAAAGATTTCAAACACTTTATGTGTTTACTGGGGAAGAAGAGGCAAGTTCTTATTCAGTAATGCTTGGCTCTGATTCTGTAGCCTCTTATCTCCAAGAGACAATTTGAGGGGAGTGGTGGCCTAGTGGTTACTGAGAAGGTTGCAAGTACCCAGTTCGATCCCCACAGCCGGCACTCTGGGTCCCTGAGCAAGACCCACAACCCCTTTAAAGAAACTTCTGCACTTAATTGCTTGTTATACACAATTCATTGAGGTTTTATTAATCATTTTAAATTTTAAGCATTGCATCCCAATGCATAATAATCTGGTATAATCTAATCCAATCTGATTGAATTTGACTTTGGTGCCTTGAGATGATATGAATTCAATTGCATTGAAAAGTAAATGCATTTTATGTACCTTGTAACCATAATGTGTCACAATACGTAATTCATTTTCTACTTATGTTTGTGTCTAAGTTATTACAAAGCAATGCAAACGGTTCAAATACACTTGTAGGATATTTTCTAAACCTGCACTTTATAATTCTATTGCCGTTATTTTTCCTTGCACTTCTACACTTGACCACACCACATCTTTATCTTCTGTTATCAAAATACATCAGGTTATTGTACATCCTTGTATCATAAAAACAGCAGCAGTAAATGGACATTACTGATCAACCATTAACAGTGTTGCTGTAAACTCACCCCCAGCGTAGTTCCCTCCACGGATCGTCCAGAACTGAAGAGAAACATGAATTATTATTCTGACTGAAACAAAATGCCAAATTCCTCACCATGATGTGCAATTATTTTACCAAGCGGAAATACACATATCAGAGCAGAATAAGGTCACCAGAAAGTGCCTCACTTTACTTTCACTTTCTCTGTTCTGTGACATATTTCTACTCTGTGAAAAAAAAACGATTGAATTACTCACGAGTAGATGGTTCTTCTTCTGCAAATAAAAACACAAAACAGAAAAGAATTAATAAAACTAGTTCCAAAAGATTTTCTTCAATCACGCTTGACACAGATAACAAGTAAGACAGATTTTTTAAATCTATGCTGACACATTTAAACTGCATTTGTATTCTTTAACTTTTAACTCAGTGTCAGCATCAGATACAGAGGATAGTAAATTTGTTAAATTAGGAAGTGTTGGGTTTGAATATCCAGCTGCTGAAGTTTATGGTTTTGGAAACACTGGTAGCACAGAGTTAGCATCTTTTCCCTCTCTCTCAGCCCCCTCCGGGTCAGCCTGCTTTTATTAAATGGCCACTAGTGCCACAGAAAAAAAAATAAAAAATAATAATAATATTGAAAAAATTAAGAAAGAATTTAGCTTTTTTCCCGCCCAGGATTTACAGGTAAAATAAAATCTCAGATGAAATTAGAACCAAAACCTTTTTTCTGCTGACATAAAATATCCTAGAACAGTTTTTTATGAATTGCATAAAAGTAAAATGCACTCACCTAAAGGTTTCTTGAACAAACCTTGAAACATTGTGCTTTTATTGCTCTGCTTTCAAGTGAACCAATAGGTACCGTTTCCTCCTCTGAATAACGTCCTCTGCTCTGAACATAGACACAGCCTCTGATGAATCCCTTACTTTCACTTTCTGCCTGCTCTGTTCTGTAGTTATATGTAGATTATATACTTTTTCTCCAAATAAGGACATTTTGCCCATAGAGTGAATACATAAGACTGACTATTTACGCTGACATTTAACAAAAAAACAAAAAACTAAAAGTAATCAGGTAATAAACACAGTCTCTAACAACACATTTAACCACGAACAATGTAAACACAGAATTAACAACACCCTCTGCATACTAAATTACATACCAGGGTTATCCAATTTTTGAAAATGGTAAATACATACTTTATTAAAACATACTCTCACTAAAAAAAAGATAAAGGTTCAACTAGTACAGACCTGCTGATCAAGAAAAAATTAAAAAAAATTATTGATTTTACATGTGTTTACTTGCTTTCACAAAAAAGGACTGTTATTTTTTCAAAGAGCTGGATAGCAGTGCCTTCTACCTCAGGGTACAGATTTAAAAGCAGTAAGGAATCTATGCTTTTCTAAGACTACTTTTTACTTTCTTAAGTGGTCTCTGTTAATAGATGTGTTCCAAGTTATCCAAACTAACGCCCAGCAGCTAACTGTTAGTGGTCACTATTTTAATCAATGTATTTTTGTGCTTCCATCAGGAGCACCAGTAAGATTTTAATAAATGTTCATAGTGAGTTACATTTTGGCAGCCTTAGTATATCTCATATCCACCAGCTTTTAAAGGAGCGTGTTTACTAGCTGGTTAATGAGGACAAAGACACCTTTCCCCTCTATAAAACTATTAAGAAAAAAAAAAAAATAAAAAAAAATATATATATATATATATATATATATATATATATATATATATATATATATATATATATATTGTGTGGTGGTATCATTTATTTATATGTGGTTCTTCCACAGTCTGTATTTATATGGATGTCATTAAACACCTTGATAAGGGCGGTCTCTGTACTGTGGTGAGCATGGAAGCCAGACTGGAAAACGTCAAAGCGGCTGGTCATAGTTAAGAAGGGGTTTAACTGTTGAAACACAGCTTTTTCAACAATCTTACTGATAAAGGGGAGGTTTGAGATGGGCCTGTAGTTCTGGAGTAGTAGTTTGTCTAAATTGTTCTTTTTCAACAATGGTTTGATAATTGCTGTTTTAAGGAACTGGGTGAAAACACCTGACAGAAGGGAGGCGTTTATTATCTGAGTCAAATCAGACACTATGACATGCAAAACTTTCTTAAAGAAAGCTGTGGGTAGAACATCAAGGCAGCAGGAGGAGGAACTTAGCTGCTGAATGACTTCGTCTAAGCTTTTGTAGTTCAACTGACTGTCAGCCTATAAAAGGGAGTTTGAGGCTCATGTTGTAGGGATTTTGCTCAATGGAAATGTGAATGTACAACTCAGCGTTTGTACTGAATAAAGGTCGTCCTGCTGGCTGAAGGAGAAGCAGCTTAGTTTTGTCTCGACTTTTCGTTTTTTTCAAGTTAATTTCTCTCCCACAAAAATTGTGGCCCATATTGGGAGTGAATAAAAGTAGGAAGAAGGAAAAAGGCTCTTTTCAGGCCATGCAGCGCCTGTGACGAGTGGGCCCACTGAGAAAAGGAAAAAGGTGTGGGTTAGGGGGGATAAGTAAATATCTCTCTCGCTCTTTCTGCTTTATTATAGTGAAATCACCACAGACAGGTTCTGCTTTGGGAAGAGTGTATTGTTTTTTTTAAGCAAGACAGGTGAGGCATTGCTTATTTTCTGTGCGGAAAAGAGGCTGACTAAAACAGAAAAAGATTTCCGTGGATGGGTCAAAATTGGGCACTTGGCAGAGTCGGTGGTGAAGAGACCAGTGGAATCAGGAGACTTGGTGTATTTGAAGGTGTTCAGACAAAAAACGTACTGAGTAAAGATGGGATGGACCCTGGTTTCATTTGACTCATTGCACTAAGGTCCACACCAGAGACATGGTGAAACCAGACATTGGAAAAGAGTGTGAACAGACAGGTTGCAGCAATGAGAGTGGTATTAATGACTCTTCAACTGTGGTTGTTGGCAGAAGTGGTGATTATAACAGCGGTGAGGGCGGAGATTAACTTTCACAACCTGCCGCTGGCACCACACCACCAGCCAGCTTCAGCTCAACCAGGAGTGAAGACAACCACGAGTAATGTGAGTCAAGTCAATAGACGTCCAGCAGTGAACTTTGTTACTAGTGTCCATAAAGGGGAACCCACTTCCATAGGAAAAGGTGAGTACAATACAAAATTAATTGGTTTGAACAAGCACACAACAGTGTTTTTACCAGCTGAACTAAAGTTAAGTCCCATTCAGGTTTTGAACGACAATTGACAATAAAGTATAAAAGGTTGCGGAGGAAAAGACAAGTCCATATTAAATTTAAATGGATAGTTGAAATAACCGATGCAGAATTTCATACAAAATTAGATACAGAGTTTGAGGTAAATATTTTTTACAATACTAGAAAGTTGTGTGGAAAAAAGTGTAGAGAAGGACCCAGCATATGGCAAAGAGCAGTGCTCTGTTATTATACATAAAAGGGATGATGGTTTTGAAATAGAAACAAAAATAGAATCCCTCTGGGATCCCGAGGACAATTAGAAGTTTGACTTAACAATGAGGAATCCAGAAAATACAAACGTAGCATCAGGAAAGAGCAATCTTGAACTGGTAGGAAATGGGGAATTAAGCGTTACAGTTGAAATGTTAAATTACCAAACTAGACTACAAGTCATGCTAAAAGGTAATGAGTCTGGTTTGGTTTAAAAGAACATAATTATTTCGAGAGTACTGCAAAAAGATGACAGAAGAAGAATGTGTAACTGTTATATGGATTCAAGCCATCAAATGTCAACATGGGATCAAGGGAGCACTAATTGCAAAATGAATGTTTGAAATACAAATTGCAGCTGTACAATTAAAAGCAGACGCGATAGCCTTCCGGATTTACAAATCGTATGGGTTGAAATTAGAAGATATCACTACTGGTGGGAAAGTGGACTCAAACCTATTTTGGAAATTACCACATAAAGAGGCTTAGACAGGGGAAGTCTGTTGTCCCTCCCCCCGCCACCACTGTTGCTTCTACAACCGCAGTAGATGTGATGAAACGTGCCGTTTCACACCTTTACTAACACTGAACATCCTCCTAACAAAGACAAGAGTGATTAGTGTTTAGCTAGTTTTTGTTGTACACAGCGCAACACTTTTACAACACATACAACGCATTTATGTAACTGTCACCCTATAAAAGGGACAGTGAGGCTCATGTTGTTGGAATTTTGCTAAACACACTAAAGTCTGGTTATTTACCTTCCTTAAGCACACACTTTAAAATAAACACCCTATAAGGATGACTCAGACTCAGAGATATTCTTTAACACTTTAATCTAAAGAAGGCAGAGACATGATTAAAAGGGTCCACTATGGCTGGAAGCTTATGTGTAAAACAGATTCATACAATTATGCAATCATAAACAAGGCTAGAATAATTCTCTTTACTATAGCATCAATACCAAGTCAACCCCTAGAGAGTTAATAACCTGCATCTTTAAATACTCCCTGTGCCAATAAACCTGAATGAATAATTTCTCATTCAGCTCTGCAGAGGAATGTTAAAGAGCCATTTATTTGATTCCAGTGTGATGGAGGACAAATGGGTCTAAAAGTTGCAGGATGGAAGTAATCAGGACAGATCTGTGAGGCAGACAATCCTGATTTCTCTCACTCAGCTGAGTTCTCCTACAGTTCTCCAATTTTGCATTGTTCTGTTAGCTGTGACACCATCCAGGGGGCACACATTTAATTCATATGTTTTGTGCTTATAAATTCGGATGTGTACTTGTGAAAACATTTTTCCACCTTGCAACCCAAAATCTCTGATTGTTCAATCTGTGTGTATCTATAGATAAGAATTTATGTGTAAAAAAGATTTTTTTTTTAAACAAGTTTTAATATTTTGTTAAGGTCTGTTTACAAAAACAAAGCAAAAATTCACATGCGAAATTCTGCCAAAAATGGAGGACAGCGGAAACACTTCTGCGGCTCAGGTAGGTATAAATTTATAATTTAGTAGAATTAAAACAAAATCGTTCCACAAATGTGTTTTTATGACCTTCAACTCTCAAACAGAGCACAGTCCCCTTCTTCAACATAGACTCTTCTTTAAGGACTTGCAGCTCGAAAGAGCACAACCCAAACAGCCAAATCAATCTGTTCTCTGACTGGATTTGTAAATTTGTAATTGACATGACATTGACCAAACAGCTGAGGGTATGAAACATCTGGTCAAAATTCAAGCTCGCACGTGAAACTCACACGTAAGTTACAGGACTAGAACACAGAGTTTTACACACAGATTTTTGCTTTTTATTTGTAAATAGACCTAAAAAAAACACATTTTAAGATGTTTAAAAATGTGTTGTGCTGTTTAGATATTAGCAATTAACAATAATAATAAAGTGTCTTCCAACTCAATGAAAAAAGCAATAATTGCAAAACTAAAAATAAGAATAAGTGATATTGATGAGGTTTATTTAAACTTGTGACGGTTCATTGAATGTTCCTCTTCCTCTTACATCAAAATCTCATTACCTGTTTTTCTGCCCGTTTAAAAGATGATAAATTGTCCTGTTACTCTGTACTCTTTTAATAACATATGAAATCACCTTACAACACAACCAACTTTTTTGTCTGCTTAATTTCATTCAAAAGACCTAACTTAATGCAAATTTACTGTAGCTTTCTGTTTCCTAAGGAAACACTGTAAATGTAACTGAACCTCTCCCTCCTCAGTGGTTCCTATTAATGTCTGTTTAAATCTTCTCAATAAAGTCGTCTCCAAAGTCGATCATTTTCCGCAGGGCGCTCAGGGTCAGAGTATCGACATCATCTTTCAGGTCGATTTCATGGCTGTAGTTCTTCACAGGAAAGATGCAGTTCATTGGGATTCCCACTGCTGCACTAAAGTCTTTCATCTGAACATTGAAAACGAGTCATAGTTACATTCTGAAATGTTTTTGTCTCATGTATCTGACCAAACTGACTGAAACTCACCTTTTTTTCCACGAGCTTGCTCATGTACACATTTTTCAGGTCTTTTTGAATTTCACCGCAGAGTCCATCAATGTTAGTCATTATGGCTATTTGAGGAATTCCTGCAGGAAAAGAAACACAAATAAATGTTTATTGTATTGTTTTCAGTTTTAAAGTGAGAGACAGAGAATGCAGTTAAAGTTTATTTCTGGATCATTCTGTGTAAACTCACCCAGCTCACTGGCTGTTTCTCTGACGTTCTTCATCTTCTGCAGAATTGATGATTTAATCTGTAATGCGTTGGCAGAGATCACACAGACCAGCACATGGACTTTGTCATCAGCAGAGGGGGTCGGGTTGTAGCCTGGGTCACGTTGAGTTAGTGGAGAAACTGGGTTGAACTGGAAAAGAGCATAAAAGAAACAGCATGAAGTAAATTTCTGGTTTTTGTATTAAGTGATTCATCCATTCATTGGTGTAGATTTTCCAGAATGGGTTTTTGCAGCTGTCACACCTTGTGACCCTCCTTTACATGTCCTTGTAAAGCCAGCTTGATGTCATTTTCATGAACTCCTCTGTTGTCCCCCTCTTCCAGACCCATCATGTCGATGAAGACCACAGGGTAAATTGTCTTTGAGCTTCCTTGTCCTTCGATGAATTTATGAGTCTGATACTGAAACACAGGAAAAATGTTGATCCAGAAAATTCCTTCTGCTGATTGGCTAGATCTATCAAGGCATCAATTTGCCTACTGAGCTGCGTCTCGGTGTATGAATGTGTGCGTGTTAGTGAGAGCGACTGGGTGAATGTGGCTGTAGTGTACAGCATGGCTGGAAAAGCGCTATATAAGTTCAGTCCATTTACCATTTACCATATCAAACCAAAACTAAAAGACAGGAAACAGGAAGATGGTCAGAGCAGATTTCCATGTATGTAGGTGGATTTTATGAACGCATAAATATGAACTTGATGTCATGATTTTAGGTTCTGTCTTAGTTTTTGATTACGTTGGGTTTTATTGTGGGTTGATTTTGTTTTAGGTTCTAAGTTTATCCGACCTGCTCAGACCTTTTCTGTCACCAGTCTTAGTTCAGTTCACCTGCCAGCATTCTTTTGTCTTCCTGTCACTCCCCTTCACCAGTCACCATCCAATCGGCTTCAGTTTACTCCCAAGCACTTCCCTGTTCCCGATTAGCTCCACCCATGTCAGTAATTAGTTTCACTCCATTCACCTGATCACTGCCTTACTTATACCTGCCTCTGCCCCCTGCAATCGGCCACATCATTGTTTGCTTTTCCAATCCCTATCGGTGAGTCTTGTCCAGCATTCCCTGTTCCACGTTTGTTTGCCTGTTTAACTGACCACTGCTTGAGTTTATTCTGCCTGCCTGTTTCCTGATCAGACCTAGCTTTGGATTTTTGAGTTAGCCTGTCCCCTGTTTTTTTAGATAGTTTTATCTGTGACTGCTTTTTGTTATTTTTGGTTATTGGACACATTCTTCCCCTTTTTGGCCTTATGCCGTTTTTGTTTTTGCATTTTAGTAAATAAATGATCTTTCACTTAACCTCTGCTTGTCTGGTTGAATACTGGGTCCATCTGTCTCTGGTTCATGACACTTGATCTAGATTCAGTGTTCAAACAACAGCTGAGCAAATCCAGAACAATGCAGGATTGACTGGGTTTGGTAGATGCACAGAAACATCTTAGTTTCCCTACCGTTGTGGTGAAGCTTTGGTTGGAGAGGGTGGCACTGGTCAAAGCAGGAGATGATACCCGGCCCCGAAATACGTTACTGACAGAGTTGATTAAACTGGACTTCCCAGCACCAACAGGTCCGTACAGGAGGACTCGAAGGTACCTGATGTCATCTTTTGCGGGCTTGTATTCCTGCACATATTGACGATCCTCCTGTACTTTACTGGGAACAGAAAGTACATCCCTTAGTTCTGTCCTAAAACAAACAGGACCCAACAGCAAATAGTAAGTCTAAAAGGGTTTATATATATATATATTATATATAATATATTATATATATATATATATATATATATATATATATATATCTATCTATATATATATATCTATATATATATATCTATATATATATATAGGTATATGTATATCTATATATGTGTATATATGTCATACTATGTATATATATATGTGTATCTATATATATATATATATATATCATCTCTATATATCTCCTATCTATATCTATCTCTCTCTATATCATCTCCTCTTCTATCTCTCGTCTCTCTCTATATCTGTGTCTCATATCTCTCTGTCACCTGTATATTTGTGTGTCTCTCTCTTTTACCCCCGTATCTTATATGTCTCTGTTTCTGTGGGGGGGGGTGTGGGGTCTCTCTCTCGCTCTCTCTGTCTCTCTCTCTCCGATACTCTCTCTCTCTCTGTCTCTCTCTCTCTCTTCTCTCTCTCTCTCTCTCTCTCTTCGTCTCTCTCTCTCGCTCTCTCTCTCTCCTCTCTCTATCTCTCTCTCCTCTCTGAGGTGTTTGTGTCTCTCAGCATGCTTGGACTCTGGTCCCTGAGTAAGACCCTAAGACCCTTAACCCCAGATTGTTCCCCTGGCGCCGCACATGGCAGCCCACTGCTCCCCGAGGGTGATGGGTTAAACGCAAAGAACAAATTTCGTTGTAATGTATGGTTCAATGATAATACAGACAATATTATTATTAATTTTATAGATATAAATAATAAAAAGCAATTGAGTAAATACAAATATCTGCAAAATTATCACTTTTGACTTGCTTTTGATCACTATTAACATGTTTTTATCATATCTGTCGAAATTAATTATTCTTACAGGCTGACTAATCATTGTTCAAACGACTAATAATCTTTATTTAATTTCTTTTGCCATTGCACAGAAAGTTGTTGAACATTTCAAACATGTTGTTCATCCAATTTCAAAATATATTTTTTGTGTTTCCATGAAAATGTCAATAAATAACTTTTCTAAGCTGAATCTTGTTTGATCTGCTAGTTACAACCAATGGCAAGCCTGTTCTTCACGGTCACGGGTCACTCACAGTTGAATCCCATGAACGCCCACTTTACAAGAATGTTTAAACCAGGATACAGGACCAGCATGAGGTACATACTGTGTCTACAAAACTGCAATACATGGAAGGTCAGCGTCGTGGAAGAGAGGTGAGGACGCGTGGAGGAAAGGGACAAAACCGGGGAAGAAGAAGAAGAAGAAGACATAGACAGATTCCTGATAAAATCAGGGCAAACCTTGTGGAACTTGTGGTAAATCATGGCCTCACAATGGCTGAGGCGGGTCAAAGGGTGCAGCCAGGTGAACAGAACAGGTGAGCATACTGTAATTTAGGGTTATTCATAACAAACAAATTTTTTCTGCACTATCATAGTCATACAAGAACCTTGCATTGAGACATGACCTTTTAACCTTTCACATGTAGACTTACAATTTATTATAACTCTAGCTAAGATTTGGTGTTGCATTGTGTGCTGTAGTGTAATAGTAAAGAAAAGAGTATTGTATAAGAGTACTGTAAAGATTTAGCATGTTTACTTTTTTTGCACCTCAAAAAGGATTGCAAGACGACTAAGAATAAGTCCCCTTTTAACGCTGCAGCAAAAGGAAAGCATTTGAGCAATGGTGCTTGCAAACAATCCTTTTTTTCTCTCTCTTTATGGCGTATCCTGGATTTAGAGGCCAGGGAGCCACTGAAAACATTTGTATATCTTGATGAAGCGGGATTCAGTTTCTCTTTGCAGCACTTTCGGTTTTACAGTGTTTTCAGTTTCAAAATTACTGCAGTGAGGTTTACTGAGCCAAAGGAAGTTTATATTTGTTGTAAATCTTCTTTTTTTCCAGTTGCACAATACTGTGAACAGTTGCAAATATACAGTATAAAGTGCATATACAGTGTCTGGATTCTTATTTAATTCTAGTTTTCAAAATGCCATGCATGGTAGATAATGCTGTCTTGACTCTACATGACATTGGGAAGCACTTCCAGATTGATTTATCACAATGAAAACATGTTCAAACCATTTGATTTGATTGTTCAGAGATGCGGGTGTCATAATTTGTCATTTTGACGACGCTGACACTTTCATTGACATAAACACTTGCTTTTGAAGAAGAAATTATCCATTTTGATCAAAGGACCTGCGTTTGCAGCATAAACTACCCATTTTGAGCTACTGACTTGATTTTGTGCAAATTACTTTATATTTTGAGAAAGTGACTCACTTTTGCAGGTTATCGACCATGTTTTGCAGTTTACACTAAATGTTTAGAGACACCTTAGCAGTGGTCCAAACTTCAATACCGTTGTGAAAAATGCACCAAAGCGACTGAGAAAAACTGTAAGAAATTGATTATGGTTCTGACAAGTTTACATATGGATCTCCAGCAGGTTTCTCTGGAGGAAGAATCTCCCTTGATCATTTGACCAGTGCCGTCATTATAGATGGTGGGGTGTTCTCCTCTTTGTCCAGTGCAGCTGTTTTCACCACCCTCCTGCCTTGAACATGTGACTTATAGTAAACTCTGCAGCTTAGCTGAATCCCCAGCATGAACTTTCGCTTTCAGTCTGCAGTTTAGGCAGGCAGCCTAGATAGATAGATAGATAGATAGATAGATAGATAGAAAGAAAGGGGCTGGTGTTGCTTCAGATAAGCTGCAGAGTTTACTAAGCATCTACATTTGAAAAAAAGGAGTACACAGAGCTGTCTTCATTGATATCATGTATCTACATCTTGGCTAAGATAAACATATTGAGAGGTACCTGTAGATCTTTATGTCAACATTTTTGAATTTACTGTTAGAAAAAACTATTGTATTACAAGTTGATATTGAAGCTTTAAAAGAGGATATTGTTTAATCAGATAATGTATTTTTCTCTATCCTTCACTCAGTGATCATGTACTAACTACGTAATGTAGTTCCACCTAAGGAGGTCTTTAGATTTTCTTTGTTAACCAGATTATATACCTGACT
Organism: Fundulus heteroclitus; assembly: GCF_011125445.2. Lineage (NCBI taxonomy): Eukaryota > Metazoa > Chordata > Actinopteri > Cyprinodontiformes > Fundulidae > Fundulus > Fundulus heteroclitus. The sequence goes on along the minus strand of NW_023397450.1, from coordinate 159,266 downwards.
TAAAAATATCTGAAACAAAGATGAAAGTGAACATAAATAGTTGGTCACAGCCAAAGCTGCGGTAGTCGTTTTGTCTTGGAGAGAAACAAGGTTAAGAAAATAATATGGTGTCAAGTGTATCAAATGTAGAAAGAAAACCTGAAGTCATTGGCAGCAGCAGCTCAGCCAATGTCCACCAATAATTGTTGTATCATGTATATATGAAGAGAGTGTGCAGCAGCAGTAGTTCCAGGACATAGTTCAATCATATCAAATTATATCAAATCAAATATTAATGCATATCTGTAGAGCAATAGTTTTACTGTACAATAAATCAAAAGAACAAAGCCAGCTCCAAATCAAATCCACATGAGCCAAATTCAAAATGCTAATTTTATTAACCTCAAATCTCAGGTGTGACCTTTCTTAATTAACAATTTCTGGAGCAGTGTAGAGTTCAAAGCTATATGGACCTGCAGTCGAGGCCTCGTTATGTTTATCTCATCCTGGAAAAACAGCAAGATATACACATATTTGTGATAAATTTTATATCCATCAATTGTAATTTTCATTATAATAAAGGATTTAAAAATGTTATTTTGCTTTAGATACGAGTGCACAGCTTGGATGCTGTGACTTGATCATATCACTTTCATCTTGGGCAGTACAGGGCTGTCCATAGCGTATGTAGGGTATTTAATCATATGAGTTTGAATTTGATATTGAGGTTTTTTCTTTCATTTTAAAAGGTGACATTGTCCAAAGCCTCTATTTGGATTTACCAGAGATGGGATAGATATGAATCCCCATTTCACCTTTTAAATAGTAAGAAAATGAACGCTTGATCGCTGTCTTTGTTGCCAGAGAATGTGGAGGACAATCATGATCTCTGCACTAGTGCTGGTCTGATCCCCCAAAGTCATTTCCTGCCAGACTGTCAATCATTGCTTTCCAGCTGCCTTGTTTTGCGTCGAATGTTCCCTGACTCAGTTTAAACAACAGTTGTGCCACCTGTGCCCATGTTGTTTCACATTATTTAATTGGTTCCGACTGCTGTCAATCAAATGTGCTGACGTATCCAAAGCCAATATCCACAAGTGGAAAATGAAATAGGTTAAAAGATTCACAAGGTTTTCTCGCCCGAGTATTGAGGATGGAGAGTCAATGCTAGCACCTATTCCAGTTACGGTTAATTAAATAGCGTTAACAGAGCTGGTCTGTTGTCTATAAACTGAGGTTGGCATGTTATTAGTGATGTGCTAAATAAGCTCCCCTTGTTTAACTATGGGATTAGAGGCTCAAAACAGATGCTAGCTTTATTGTGTTGTCCCACCTGAAACAACTGTGAAGTGATTTTTGAGCAGCTTTATATTTATCAACAGTTTGGGCCAATTACAATGTAGTTTTGTGGTTTAAGGCGCAGGAGGACACGTGTAGCTGCTGCTATCACATCTGTTTTGTAAGAATTCAATGGGACCAGTCTCAGATGGGTAATATGCAGAACATAGAGTGCTCCACATTATCAACCTAGCTTTCCAGGTTACTAGGCTTCTTCACATTACTAAACTCAATGATTTGTGCGGTTGTTTGTGCTCTATTGTAAGGTGCACCTGGGTGACCTCCAGGTTGTGTCGTCAAATTTGGACAACCTTCATTCTATCTTCAAAACCATACTTTCACATAAAAAGGCACATTGCATACATTGCAGCATAAAGATAACTCAAACCATTGACACCATTATGCTGAGTGTAAAGAAAGTAGTACCAGGGTGGTAGTGATTGATCTCTGTCATCCACCAGCATCCGATATGGTGTAAAGGAGCCCTAGCGTGAATTTGTCTGTGCAGCATTGTTAAGATCACAATATTTTGTAAGTGTTGCTAAAAACTCAACTAAAAGACAGAGAACGATTAAACAGACAAGATTCATGAGTTTGATTGATGAGGTTTATTCAAACTTCCTCTAACATAAAAACATTCCAATTAACCGAACATCCCAGATATGCTTAACATTACATTACATAATGTAGCAACTACTTATTTAATGTACTATTAATAGGAAAAGGCAAAGCGAGTTTATTTGTACAGCTCCTTTGAACACAGTGTCATTGCAAGTGCTTCATGTGGAAAAATGACTAGAAATGACTACAATAAACAGTCTTTAACGTCTTTTTCTGCTTTATGCTGAGTTCTTTTTACCTCTTAAGTCCAGAACTGGAGTCCAAACTTGAAAAGACCTAATTTAACAGAACTTAATGAAGCTGTAGCTGTGTCCTGTGGATATAAAGTATATGTAAGTGCACCTGTTTCACCTCAGTGTTTCCTCTAAGTCTCTGTTTAAAATTTTTCAATAAAATCGTCTCCAAAGTCGATCATTTTCCGCAGAGCGCACAGGATCAGAGTATCGATATCATCTTTCAGGTCAATTTCTTCGCTATAGTTCTTCACAGGAAAGATGCAGTTCATTGGGATTCCAACTGCTGCACTGAAGTCTTTCATCTGAACATTAAAAACAACTCATAGTTACAGTCTGAAACATGTTAGTCTTATATCTTTGACCAAAACTCACCTTTTTCCTCAGGTGTTTGCTCTTGTACACGTTTCTCAGGTCTTTCTCGATTTCACCACAAACTTCATCGATGTGCGTCATCATGGCCATTTGAGGAATTCCTGCAGGAAGAAAGCTTTGAAAGGTTAAAGTGAGTGACAGTGAATCCAGATACAGTTTCTTTCCAGATTACTCTCTCTAAAATCACCCAGTTCACTGGCTTTTTCTCTGACGTTCTTCATCTTCTCCAGAACTGATGATTTAATCTGTGAAGCATTTATAGACATCACACAGACCAGCACATGGACTTTGTCATCAGCGGAGGGTGTCGGGTTGTAGCCCGGGTCACCTTCAGTTAGTGGAGAAACTGGGTTGAACTGGAAAAGACAAAATAAACAGCATGAAGTTTAACATAAACCAACACCAATTTGGTTGTTATATAAGGGAGTGAATTAATGAATTAATTAATGCAGATTTTCCAGAATAGGTTTTTGCAGCTGTCATACCTTGTAACCTTCCTTCACGTGTCCTCGTAAAGCCAGATTGATGTCATTTTCATGAACTCCTCTGTTGTCCCCCTCTTCCAAACCCATGATGTCGTTGAAGACAACAGGGTAAAACGTCTTTGAGCTTCCTCGTCCTTTAATGAATTTATGAGTTTCATACTGAAACACAGGGAATAAAAGCTTATCCAGAGCAAATTACAGCTGATGCAGTGACTTTCTTTTATTTTTTTAAATTAAAGTCTAGCAAAACCTTAACTAATCGATGGGAAACAGGAAGTAGTTGAGAGCGTATATCTTTATGAACACAGAAATTTGAACATGATCCAGACTGACCTGCTCTGGTTCTGTTCTACAAGTATTTTATTGACATAATAGCAACATTGATTTGGTTCTGGAAAATACACAGATGCATCCTATTTTTTTTTACCTTTCGGGTAAAGCTTATGTCAGAGGTCATCGCACTGGCCAAAGCAATATTTGACATCCGTCCTCTAATGACGTTACTGACAGAGTTGATGAAACTGGACTTCCCAGCTCCAACAGGTCCGTACAGGAGGACTCGAAGGTACTTGATGTCATCTTGTGCAGGCTTGTATTCCTGCACATACCGAAGATCCTCCTGTTTTTTTCTGAGAATCCAAAGTGCATTAGTTAGTTAGTTCTACGCGTAAGCAAAGACTTAACAGAAACCATTCAGTCCAACAGGATCCAAAACCAAACAACAGCAGAAGAATTTAATAAAACAAACCTTAATCTCTGTAATTCAATTCTATTCAATTTTATTTATATAGCACCAATTCATGATACATGTCACCTCAAGGTACTTAATAATGTCAAATTCAATCAGATTATACAGATTGGTCAGAAAGTTTCCTCTCTAAGGAAACCCAGTTGATTGCATCAAGTCTTGACGAGCAGCATTGACTCCTCCTAAAAGAGCATAGAGCCACAGGGAGAGTCGTCTTCATTGTCCATGGCTTAGCAGCAATCCCTTTTACTGAGCAAGCCTGAAGCAACAGTGGAGGGGAAACTCCCCTTCAACAGGGAGGAAAAAGCTCCAGCAGAACCAGAACCAGGCTCAGTATGAATGGTAATTTGCCTCGGCCCACTGCAGAGCCAAATAATAGAGACAAAAAAGCACAGAAACACACATTGATCCAGGAATCCTTTCTATGTTATATGGTAATGACAGATGATCTGTCTCCCCTGGATGATGCCACAGCTCACTGAACACCAGACCAGGTGTATCTACTATGAAGAAAAAGAATGACAGAACAAAAAGTTAAAAGCTGAAATAACAAAAATAATCTAAATTGGAGAAGAGTAGGAGAATTCAGCAGAGTGAGAGAAATAGGCCCTGATGTCCTCCAGCAGCCGAAGCCTATAGCAGAGATTGGAGCAGCAGAGATTATAAAATCTAACAAACAACCTAGAGAAGTGGTTCTTAGAGCATCTGGGATGCAGCAGTCTGTCACTAAAAGTTATCTCCAGCTCTGCAACAGCTCCATGCATGGGGTGGGAGACATTGTCCATCAGGGATGGAATTTTTCTTACAGTCCTTCTGTCTCCCACCACCTGCACTTGGTCCAGGGAGCATCCCAGGACAGAGCTGGCTCTCCTGCTGAGTTTATCCAGCAGTTCCTCTCGCGTACAGATAAACCGCTGCTCCAACAAACCACACTGTAGAAGATGGCTGATTCCACCACAGAGGCAAAGAAGATCTTCAGGAGCGCCCCCTGCAGTCCAAAAGACCTCAGCCCCTCAGCATCTAGAATCTGCTTTGACCCTTCCTGTAAAGAGCATCAGTGTTAAGGGAGCAGTCCAGTTTATTGTTCAGGTGAACACCAAGGTACTGAAAAGAGTCCATTATCTCAACATCAGTTTCCTGGATGTTCACCTGTGTCAGTGATGTGGGTCTACATCTCTGAAGGTCCAACACCAGCTCCCTTGTTTTAGATTTTTTATTTTTTTTTTTACATTTATTTATCAATAACAGATTTTTGTATTTATTATTCTGATTACAGCTCACATTACAATTAGGGAGAGTTCTCAAAATGCTTAATCTGGCTCTCATTTTTTTGTTTTTATAGAACACATTTTTTTGTTATGACCATACCTACAGCTATTTTAGGTCCATCTTTTCAGAGTAAAACATCAACTGAGATTTCCATTGTTTACTAAAGATCTTAATAACATATAGTTATGCCAATAAGTAAAAAATAAGTAGTGAACTGAAACGTGGGGTTTTCAGCTTTCCTACACCTGGAGCGACTTCCTCCAGCGATGACGAAGCAGCAGGGCAGGGGGCTGGGTCAACTTATTAATAATATTCTGGACAGGTTGACAATGCCTCAAGAAATAGCTGATTTTAAAGGTATACTATGCAACCGGGGTTGATTTTCCAGCGAGGCTCCCACCAGAGGGCGAAAGTAAAAGTGCACTGTCGTAAAGATGCTCAGCTGTTCTGGTTTCTCCATCAAGCCAGGCGCGGTTGTTTTGATCTTAGCAGACAGGCGAACGCAACGAAAAGTGGAAAAAACGGCAGTACAAACAATGACTAACACAGTGAAAGTATGAACATCAAGCTTCCCGCAGCGCTATCTTGGCGAGGCGGCCGGCCGCCGCCTCGCCAAGCAGCGCCAAGCAGCGCCAAGCTGCGCCCGCCGCCGCCTCGCCAGTTTTATTATTATTATTATTTTATTATAATTTTATTTTTTTTTTTATGTTGGCGAGACGCTACCGCCACCGCCTCGTCAAGCCGCCGCAGTAGCGTCTCACCAACATAAAAGAATCAAACAAATAATAATAATAATAATAATAATAAAACTCGATATGCTTGCATGTTTATTTGACGTTAACACGCGGTTCTTTGTTGTTGCTTTCACGCGTGCATATAGTGAATGGCAGGGCAAAAACACATGGAGTTCTCGCCGTAAAGCGAGACTTCTGTGTGTGCGGGCCGTGAGCTCTTGCAATTGCAAGTGCGGTATTTCCCCCACAGACCACCAGGGCGGCCGAGAAAACCTTTGTTCGACCTGAAATGACTCATTTAATCATCCAAAACGGTATGAAACACATTAATTAACTGAAAAATGTTGCATAGTATGCCTTTAACATGTCAGATTGTACCTAATAACACATATCAGCAATATCATTACAGATACACACTATGCAATTAACACCAAAACAAACTTTATAATTGTATGTTATATGGAAACTATAGGCCCGTTTACACTACACTTTTTTAACCGAGCCGAGACCAGTCCGAGCTCGTAACTGAGATAACTCTTGTGTGTAAACGGTCAGCAGACTGAACTGAACTGCGCTAAACATAACCGGACCGCGCTAACTGCAGACCAGTTCCTGAGCAGATCTCGGCCTGTTTTTTTTTTCTGGCCCGGTTTTCTGATGAAGAGCGCATGAGCAGAGCGCGTCATGCCCTTACAGTCAGCTGACTGTCCGCGGGTTTTCCGCCGTGTCTGGCTGCACGTCCCGATTCACACTCCATTCAGACAAATTTCAGACATCCATAATAATACTAGCTTCCTTAGCTTCCAGTGATGATTCTGCTTAGCAGTGTGATGAGCCTCAGCGTCTGTCATTGTTTCCGGCGTCTGTAAATCCTTATTAGACGTTCGTTTGTCTCATCGACTTCCCAAAAAGCCGACTTTCTCAAGTAAATTCACCAGTGTTGTAGTAATCGAGTCTGAGACTCGAACTCGAGTCCGAGTCATTAGCTAAATTTAGAGACTCGTGACTTGACTTGGACTTGAGCACTGATGACTCGAACTTGGACTCGGACTCCTACATTCAGATCATTCTGACTCGGAAATTGAGAGAAAGACTCAACTTTTTTTAAATCATTAGGCTATAATTTTAATATGTCATTAGAATATTATTTGGTGTATGATTTTAATATCTAAATGTCGTACCGCGCACCTGACGTCACCATCTCATGAGCAACGCCCCTTGCCGCTAAGGAAGGGCAAACAGTGTGAGAGCGCACGTAGCAACCAGCCGTTACACATGCAACTGATACAACGATATAACCGACTTTTTAGCTGTTAAACTTTCACAAGAGGATGTCCAGGCGCCCATTTTACTGGTAGAACTGTGGAACAACATACCAACGTTCAGCTCAAACGATGGCTTGAGTGTCGAGGGCTCGGAACGGGCCAAGTTGATAGGAAGGTAAGTCGTTGTTTTTCTCCTGCTCGGCGTTCATGGTGTCATTGGCCGTTTTTTCTGTTTGTAGTCACCGTCCAGGAATCGGTATAAATTTTCCGGCCGCCGAACAATTTAGTCCGGTCCGGTGGCCAAATGCATTATCATTATCCAACGGCTGTATCTCCTCGCTGCAACGACCAATCTGCACCATATTTGTTGTGAGTAATGGGGGAACGCTGCCCAACGCGTTTGTGGGAATCGCCCGGTGGACGGGCGAGGAAAATGTGTGACAGCATCTGCGGTGGCGGGCACCGCGGCGGTGCGCGAACCCCGCCCGCCGGCCAGAGCCGTGGCGGTGACCAATAGGCCGGAGCGCGCTTGGCTGCGAGGGCCGATCGACGCCGCTTGCGGCTTTAACATCCTTCATATGCGGCCTGTCAGCGTACCTCGAGTCGCTGTTGCACGTTCCATAACAACAATGTTTAAAAACCATGATTAGGAGACGTCTTAGACTTGGAAAAAGCGGTAGTTTTACCGAGTAAAACCAAGGGTAACTACAGCGAAAGAGTTATTAGTGCAATGGAATGTTACTGCTTCGTGTCATACATCACACGTCACGGCATGTTCCTACAACGAACTTGGATCAATAGTGACTCGACTCGGACTTGACTCGGATGAGTAGTGGACTCGACTCGGACTCGACTCAGATTTTTTTTTAATGACTTGGACTTGACTCGGACTTGAACACTGGTGACTCGAACCTGTACTCGGACTCGAGGCATAGTGACTTGACTACAACACTGAAATTCACCAATGGTTGCCTTCTTCCCCTGACTCTCCGCAAACACCAAAATATCACAATATCAAGCATAACATCCTGAATGTTATGGGCGCCGCTGTTTTGTTTTGCTGCTTCCGTCTTCAATCTCAGAGAGCGGTAGTACCGCAGATCACCACTAGGAGGCGAGGAGCAACCAAGGAACCGAGACAAGCTTTGTGTGTAAACGGGTTGGCTTGTCTTGGATAACTGATCCAAGCTCGGACTGGTCTCGGCATGCCTCGGATTTTAGGTGTAGTGTAAACGGGCCTAATGAGCTCCATTGGAATTTTAATTACACCATCTTCTATCCAACTGAATTATTTTGTGCTACCCTGAAGAGCCACCCCGGCCCCACTACTTTAGGTCTTCCTTTTCCTTGTATGCCTGCTCTTATCTTAGGCCAAACATGAGCTTTGATCCCACCACCCTATTATAGTTGGTGTTTAACTTATTGGATTGTCTCATTCATTTTATAAGACTTTTAAATCCTCCTAGTAATCTGTTTGTAGCTGAATGATTTGAACTGGATTCCTCCTGAGTGACGATGGTCCACTTATGATTAGTTTAAAAAGAAATCAGTTATTTGAAGTTTATATCTTTTTGTTTTAGGTTCAGCTTCATTGTACTTTATGATTTTGTTCCAGCCATCTCTTACCTGATCTATGTCCTTCCTCCATTTCCTGTTAACCCTGTCATGGTTTAGTTTTGATTCGGCTTTGGTTTACTATTATTCTCAGTTTTTCCACCTTGTTTGGGTTTTAATTTGTTAAATTTTAGTTTCCTCCTTCCCTTCCACTCAGCCTTCACTCCACTCTCCTTGCAGTCAGTCACACCTGTTAGTAATTATTCAGTCAGATGCATTTCACCTGTTAGTCTTTCTATTTAAACCTCCCTCTGCCTCACTTTAGTGCTGGTCCATCATCATACTACACCTCTCCATGCCAGTTCCCGTTTTGCCTTGGAAGCTTTGTTTTGCTCCTGTTGTAAAGGTTAGTCCTGCCAGTCACTCTAAAGACTGTTCCTTCACTGTTTGTTCCTGGAGAGGTTCTGCTCTGTGTCCTGGTGTCTCCAGAGTTCTGCTAACCTGACTAGCCGCCCTGGAGAAGCTCAGCTCTGTGCCCTGGTGTCTCTCAAGTTCTGCTAACCTGACTAGCCGCCCTGGAGAAACTCAGCTATGTGCCCTGGTGTCTCTCAAGTTCTGCTAACCTGACTAGCCACTCTGCGAAGACTCGGTTCAGTGCCAAGCCTTCCAGCTTAGCTGAACTCTCTCTCCAGGCTGTCAGCTCCTGCCTTCACCTGCATCCCTGAGCCTCTGTAGTTCAGCATCTCTGGTTTCACCTCTCATCAATCATCTACTCTTCAATAAACCTCTCAAACTTTTATCCTGTGTGTGTGTTCTGAGTTCATCGTTAAACAAATCCTGACAAACCCACAATCCCTTTTGGACCAAACTCTGACCAGAACCCAGCCAAACACAACAGAACTTCATGTTGAGAGCTAATTCACTTACTTCATCTGTCTTTCTTTTTTCCATTGAGCTCTGAAGCCCCAATTTTACATTTCAACAGAGGAAACGGACTGTTTCAGAAAACTCACCCCCATTGTAGTTCCCTCCACGGTTCATCCAGAACTGAACAGAAACAGGAATTATTATTCTGCAAAGATGACTGAAACATTTTCTGAAACAAAATGTAATTACTCACTTGGAGACTCAGCTGTTGGAGCTTTTTCAAAGAAAAAAACAACAACAAAAGAACATTAATTTAACTGGTCCCAAAAAGGTTTCTTCAATGTAATCATTCACAAATATAAAAAGGAAAGTGTCCAATATTACCCAGACTGAGACATTTGAATTCTTTACTTTTCATTTAAATCAGTTTTAGCAACAGAAGCAGAGGATAAATTATTTGCTACCTTAGGCAGAGTTGGGTTTGATACTAACTTACCAAAAGGCTTCCTGTGGTTGTCTGAAGGAGTAAAGGTAATAGACAAAAAAAAAACAGTGATGATGGTGATAGCTGATTGGATGAGCTGCTCATAAAGAACTAAACAGATATTGTTAATAGGGTTTATAGGTTAAAAAGCTTGTTAGAATCTAACAAAAAGCAGATAAAAATCCTGCTAATATCTAGGAAAGTCATCTAAAGTAAAATGCTCTCACCCGGAAACAACTCCAATACACCTTTTGGATATTGAGCCATTTTGTTTCTGGTGCTCTTCTGCAAAATGAATCAACAGCAGCCCTCTCCCCTCTTAAATCCCCTGCACTGTGGAACCACGTGATTTCTAATAAGTCCCTTACTTTTACTTTCACTTTCTTTGGTCTCTGCACTGCAGTGATAAATGTTTTTGTACTTATTAAAGTGTTTGCACTGTATGTATTTCCATCTTGTATTTTTTTCTGTAAGACTGTGAAATTACCAGTTTGCTGTAAGTAAAGCAGACTTCAAGGAATATAAAGAAAATTCAACACGTTAGTCATCCAAGATACTGTGTTTTGCATTACTTATGTTGTGCAATCAAGCCATGAGGAAAATGATCAGAATGATTCAATATTATTAGGAATGGAGGGTTATATGGACTAGATCAGGTTTTTCAGGGGTTCATGAACCCCTAGCCCCCAGAAAACTGTGCCACTGTGCCTATGACGCTTTTTCACCACTATGACACCAGCTATTTTTGTGTCATAGTTTGCACCAGCTTTTCAAACATGCTAAATATATACGCAGAAATGGCATCTGCAATCCATGTCAGTTTTGGTAAATCACATTGTGTACATTAACTGATAACATTTGTAATCCTTCCTTCTAGTCTTTTGTTTGTATACTAGTGTTCTCCAACAAATATATTAACAGAAGGTATTTGCATTTCTGAGATCTATTGGTGGCTTTAGCATTTTTTTTATTATGAGACTAAAAGGTTGAATATTAGTGTGTCATACTTTTTAAATTTCACTTTGTCCTCAATTATGAAAGCTCTGACTGTCTGTCTGTCTGTCTATTTATGTTGTCAGCCTGCCTGCCTGCCGGTCTGTCTAAACTGCAGACTGAAAGTGAAAGTTCATGCTGGGAATTCAGATAAGCTGCATATTAGCTGCAAAAGCAAGTGTTTACATCAATGAAAGTGTCAGCGTCGTCAAAATGACAAATTATGACACCAGCATCTTTGAACAATTAAATGAAATAGTTTGAACATGTTTTCATTGTGAAAAATCAATCTGGGAGTGCTCATGTAAAGTCAAGACAGCATTATGTACTATGCATGGCATTTTGAAAACTAGAATTAAATAAGAATTCAGACACTGTATATGCATTTCATACTGTATTTTTGCAAGTGGAATAAAAGAACATTTACAACAAATATAAACTCCCATTGGCTCAGTAAACCTCACTGCAGTAGTTTTGAAACTGATAACACAGTAAAACCGACAGTGCTGCAAATCAGTCGTGGACACCAAGATGCTCCGTCTGTCTATCCAAATATTTTCATCATCACAGAGAATATCAGCACTGTCAATGCACTGAGGAAAGTATCTTCTTGAGTGCTGAATCCACCCTCTGCAGGACTCTGCTGTGATGTCATCACAAGCTGCATCCATGGCTGCTAGCAGGGTCATTCGGAGATGTGGATGCCGGTGATATATCTACGAACTCCAGGAAGAGAAAAACTCATCAAGAAGACCTGTCATGTTCTGCAAATCACTGCCTGACCACAACAGAGTGGTGGAACTTACATTATCCCAAACTACTAGATATGTGTTGTACGGACCCAGACGGAAAATATGGGTGTGGATGCCTTTTTCTGAGACTGCTGCACACATTATAATTTTCCCTCCTCATTGGCCTGGGACATCAATGTTGGCTCTCTGTCCAATGTGATTTTTTCCATCCCTTTTGTCAAACTGAATCCCGCTTCATCAAGATATACAAATGTTTGCAGTGGTTCCCTGGCCTCTAAATCCAGGATACGCCATAAAGAGAGTGAAAAAAAGCATTGTTTGCAAGCACCATTGCTCAAATGCTTTCCTTTTGCTGCAGCGTTAAAAGGGGACTTCTTCTTAGTCGTCTTGCAATCCTTTTTGAGGTGCAAAAAAGTAAACATGCTCAATTTTTACAGTACTGTACTACAATACTCTTTTCTTTACTATAACACTACAGCACACAATGCAACACCAAATCTGAGCTAGAGTTATAGTAAATTGTAAGTCTACATGTGAATGGTTAAAAGGTCATGTCCCAATGCAAGCTTGTATGACTATGATAGTGCAGAGAAAATTAGTTTGTTATGAATAACCCTAAATTACAGTATGCTCACCTGTTCTGTTCACCTGGCTGCACCCTTCGACCCGCCTCAGCCATTGTGAGGCCATGATTTACCACAAGTTCCACAAGGTTTGCCCTGATTTTATCAGGAATCTGTCTATGTCTTCTTCTTCTTCTTCTTCCCCGGTTTTGTCCCTTTCCTCCACGCGTCCTCACCTCTCTTCCACGACGCTAACCTTCCATGTATTGCAGTTTTGTAGACACAGTATGCGTCTCATGCCAGTCCTGTCTCCTGGTTTATACATACTTGTAAAGTGGGCGTTCATGGAATTCAACTGTGAGTGACCGTGAAGAAGAGGCTTGCCATTGGTTGCAACTAATAGGTTCACCTTAGAAAAGTTATTTAGTGACATTTTCATGGAAACACAAAAAAATTATTTTGAAATTGGATGAACAAAATGTTTGACATGTTCAAAAATGTTCTGTGCAATGGCAAAAGAAATTAAATAAAGATTATTAGTCGTTTGAACAATGATTATTCAGCCTGTACAAGAATAATTTATTTCGACCGACATGAGAAAAGCAAGTTAATAGTGATCAAAAGCAAGTCAAAAGTGATAATTTTGCAGATATTTGTATTTATTCAATTGCTACATATCTAAAAGTATATGCCACTGGATAAAACAAACATCAAACTGCCACTAGGTTGCGCCTAAACAACTAAGCGTTGTGGAGGTTGCACTGAGTGTTGTGTAAAGTTTAATTCTGTTGCGAGAAATGCACCAAAGCGACTGGAAAAAAACTGTAAATTCTGTGTCATTACATTTAATTTGCATAATTTACTGTTAGGAAAAAATATAGATCTCCAAATGAATATTAAAACAATTTTACTCAGTGAACATATCCTTATTTGCCTTTGAAGGGACAATAAGCAAAATTTCATTATTTTAGGTAAAGAGCTAAATGTATCGGAATATGGTATGGCATTACACACCATTTTTCAGTGCTGTTCTCCAGTCTCTTGTTTGCAAACCTGGGCTAGCCACCCGTGCATGAACATGCATCTGAATGTTGTGGGCTAATTGCTGGAGTTTGAGAAGCAATGGACCAGGCATTGGCTGTTGCGGTTTTTATTGATTGCTTTGACCTGAAGAAAATGGCAACCTTGCTTTAGCTGTGGTAGTCAAACAGAAACCATATGTTCCAAGCTCTTAGAAACTTCTTGATCGGTATGAAATCACTGAAGCACCCGATTTACACTTCTTTACACAACTTTTCAATTTGCAATCAAATTTTATAAGGCTTGCAGTCTGCAGGCCTTAAAATGTGCCGTGTGTGTTGTTCTTTGTAAGCATGGATGGTCTAAGGCAGATGAGTCAGAGTAAAAGGTAGATGGCTCAGGGAAAAGGAGTCTGTGTGCGAGGTGGAGGTGTAGCTGGAAGGGCTAAAGTTACAGATGAAATTCGAGCAACTGTGGTAAATCATGGCCTTTCACTTGGAGAGGCTGGACAAAGAGTCTAACCTGTTCTCAATAGAAACACGGTCGCATCCATTGTAAGTTTTTTGACTGGAGAACAGGTAATGTTGCTATACAGTTTATACAGATATATCTCTATCTATTCCTATAGAGGAATTATTCAGTGCATGGAGATTGAAGGTATATGATCACTGCCCCTATGAGCAGATCCTTGCTCAATGCAATGACTGCTGCTGCCCATGATGTAGACGCAGAGGCACGTCAAGGATGGATCAGGCATGCAGGAAGATTTTTCCCTAGCTGCATCACAATGAAAAGTATTGAGTGTGATAAAGATGAGGCCATGATGTCTATTCGTCAAGAGAGAAGAGACAGCTCTAGTATCTTCTGTTGGAATATTTCATTTTTAGCCACAATCTGTAAAAAGAGAATGAATAATCAATAAAATTTGGATCACAGCAAATTTGATTCTGGATCCATTTTTTGCAAGAAGGCAAATTTGACTACAAATGACACTGACATGTAAGCTGCGTACAGTCATTGGCTGCAATGAACCAGCAATTCTGCACTGATTCACATTGAGTGTGGTATTTTGTATTTTCTTGTCCCTTGTGTAATGAATGATTGAAAGGGCTCAAACATTTGTGTGCAAGTTGTGTTGTTTGAGGGCAAAATTTGTTTTTGCTTCATATATAAATGTTTTGGCACAGTTGGAGCCTTTTGCAAACAAAATGTGTAATTTTGACCATTTTTGCCACTGTTTAGGCCTCTGCGTTAACTGTTTTGAACTGCTGCGTCAAAGCAATCAATAAAACTGTTGAGGCATGTCTCCAGTAGCCCAGCTAACAGAGTTAAGCATTGTTTAATGCAGCTTGGAGGGCTTGTGAGCTGCCCACTGTGATCTTGTATATTAAGGGGATTCTCTTTGTGGCAAAAAATTTAAAATTGAAATGGATAACTGATCTGGTGCTTAGATTTTGGAGGTGAAGAGATGCATGCATGTTATGTTCCACAGACAGTCCTCAAAAGCTCACCTACTACATACATTGTGCTTATTGTGTTTCCTTTCCGGAGGTCTGTTAATGTTTCACGTGATCCAGATTATATAGCTCACTTATAAATATCTAAAACAAAGAAATAAAAAGAAGAAAAAAAATACCTCACTCAACAGACTCAGTAACATTAGGGACAGACCTGGATATTTGGGTGTCCTAAGCAAAATGGTTTTTTTTGGTGCCCTGCTTTACCCTATACAAATAAAAATACTCAACACCAAATGATTTATTAATTTACATACCTTATGAACAACAACATCAGGTACCATCATTATGCAGACGACACACAGTTCTACATCACCATGTCACCAGAATATCAACCAATAAAAGTACTGAATAAATGCTTAGAAGAAATCAATGCATGGATGTGCTAAAATTTTCTTCAATTGCATAAAAGCAAAACTGAAGTAATTATTTTTGGACCAATACAAGCATTAAAAAATGTGTGCACAGCTTCAGTGGCTTCAGCAAGGCACAACTGATAAGACTTGAAATCTGGGTGTAGTGATGGATTCTGACCTGAACCTCCAAAAGTATCTCAGTACAATTACAAAGTCGGCTTTCTATCACCTGAAAAACATTTCCCGGATCAAAGGACTAATGTCTCAGCAGGATCTCAAAAACTAATCCATGTGTTTATTTTTAGTCGACTAATTCACTGCAACGATGTTTTCACAGGTCTGCCCAGAAAGTGGATCAGTCAGCTGCAGCTGATCCAGAACGCTGCTGCCTGCGTCCTCACTAAGACTAAGAAAGTAGAGAACATAACCCCAGTTCTAAAGTCCTTACACTGGCTGCCTGCATCTCAGAGAATAGACTTTAAAATACTTCGGTAAGTTTATCAATCCTAGTGTGGTTCTAGTTGCACTAAGGTGGTCCAGCAGACTCTCTAGAATCAGTTATATTGTCGTCAAATGAAATGTGGCTTCTAATCTCATGCATGAAACTGACGATAGCCAGTCAGTCCACTCAGGCTTTCTCTGCCAAAGGTAGATTTAAAGTATTTTTTAATCAGTTTTAGCTTTAAAAAGGTGTATATTTGAGTGTTTGCTGATTGATTCAGACCATATATTATTTAGGTATGCTCTATCTTATTGCAGACAGAGGAGCAACAGTGAATCAGTTTACAACAGTGGTTCTCAAATCTTTTCTGTTGCACCCTCCCTAAAATAAAAAAAACCTGGCCACCCAGCTCAACAAAATGGATAAAAAAAATATTTTATTGTTTTCTCTCCCGATGCATTTAAGATCACCCAGAATCTCTTTTACATTATATAATAGTTAACTACAATACAATTTCTAACCACGGTTTCTGCGCCATAGTGGTGGTGTCGCATTTAGCAGATAGAAAGGTTCCCAAGGACCGATTTACCTGTAACACCTGCTCCCTGGACAACAAAAAGGACAGGCTGTTCCCTGCAGAGCATCCCACCCTTCTGAATGTCACCAGGTGGGATGGTAATGTGTCCTCCTTACCTTGGTCCCTCTAAATTCTGAGGGGCCACGGGGGGCTGGTGCCTGCCCAGCATGTTCAGGATGTCCTCTCTACTTGGTTCTGGGGGGCTTGTGCTGCCAGGGGTTGGTGTGGGCCCTTGGCCACCAGGTGGTCTTGCATAAAATTACTGGGACATATTATGTTAAATACTGCACACTTTTCAGCCCTTACATACATACTTGGAGTCTGTAACAGTGCCAAATTCATCATTTTTTTTAAACTTAGTAGCTCCCGGTGCTGCCTGGATATCATCATATTCTGTTAGGATCATATTTTTTTAACTCTTCGGTTTGCTCCATTCCCTATTATGTTTTTAAACAATAACATCACAGTATTTAATGGGAAAATGCTAAAAAAAAGGTCATGGGCTACAAGTCAACACATTTTATGAACCCTAAAGAATATTTCCTTCTTTAGGGAAGAGTTTAAGTTCATTTATTTGAACTTTTGTCAAATGCATAAAACAAAAATGGTTAGACACTATTTATGATTATTTAAGCAGCCTTACATTGTGGCTTTACACTGACCATTAATGCCAAATTAATCTCTGGGCAGCCGATAGAGGCAGCTGAGGTGAACAGGGTGACATAATCAGTCAGCAGGAAGAGAGACTGGTGCATTATAGGACATGGAGACAGTTGTCTTTAGGTCACCAATAGTGTCCAGGCAAGTCAAGACATTCATTGTGGTGATTGTAGATATCAGTGTGAAAGATACAGCTCTGAGTGGTGAAATCGGAGGTGGTAACAAGATAATTTATGCCAATAACATTTATGTGTCTCACAAATGGACCATTACATTGCACTGGGAGATGCATGTTAAGCTATAAAAACTAAGAGAATTGAAGTAAAACAATAGAAAATACACAACAAAAGAATATTTACATGGTTTATTCAGTCCGCTGTGTTTTTGTCTCATGGTAAAGCTGCAGAAAATAACGCAGAGAACATTAAACATGACAGTTTTATTTGTAATATGTTTAAGAAACATAGCTTGTGATGTATATTCAAGCAAGTACTGTAAAATAATTTCAACAAGAAGAACATTTACTGTTCCCTACCTTTAAGTTCAGTTATTAAGTTTTGTTTCTACAACAATTTCCTGCTTTCCTATTTTTAAAATTGAATAACATTTAACATTACTGGAAAAAACTGAGGTCAGAAAGGGAAAGCTTGTTGGAAAGAAAACAATTACTGCTACTGTCTGCATGAGAAGGTTGATAAGCAAAAAATCACAGGGATTAAATCACAGGAAGTTCATCCAGTCAACAGGAAGTTGACTACTGTGGTACTGTGTGAAGTAAAACCTGCACCACAATATCTGCAGTGCAACTGTTTAGCCTGTGGTTCTGTTTTCTTTATTTACCAATTGTTCTAAGCCCTAAAACTTCTGTAGAATCTGCAGAAACATGCAGTTTGTTGTAAATTACATCCAATTGGAACTTAACATATCTATAAATACATAATTCTTAACAGCTGGAATAGAAATTCCCTGCTTAGGGTGAGAAGCTCTGTAGGTGTATGTTTCCTGTTTTATGTAGTCAAGAAATGCAATGATGAAATGGACTACTGAGCTAAAACATTTTTAAACAAGACCGATAAAGCACACTTCAAACAAACTGTTGTTTCTTTAGTATAAATTGTTGAATGTCCTTGATTGCCTCTTCATTTTCAGAACATTTCAGTAATCCTAGTGTAGTCTCATGGTACAGAACATGAACATAATGCACAACATTTTTCCATGTTTCACGAGGGTCATATGGTCCAGTGGAATAGTCCGCGTGTCTGGTGTGATGCATCACAACTAGAATGACGGGTTTACCAGAAGATGAAACTGGAAAAGAATGAAAGAAAAAACATCTCAAAGTGGTCAAGAGGAGCTATATTCCATTTAAAGAAAATACAATTTTCTCTCATTCTAAATATGAATAGCAACACAATTAAATCCTGGACCTCTGATATCAGTCTGCACTGAGAAGTGAATCATACTCTGTAAAAGTGTCTACCTATAACAGTTTCAAACAGTTTAAACCATGATAATTAATTATCCTGGTGGCGAGATTTAAACATTGTTTTCACCCATTTTTACACAAAATTAAAAAGGTATCTCTCAAAACATAAGATAATAATTCAAAATCAGTAAAAGTAAAAAAGGTTTCTGGGTTTATTCATATTTTACAGAACTGTATTAACAGTGATATATTTTTCTCTTTCTCAATAATCAACAGAAAAAAAACAGGTTTTGCATGTTTGTACAATTTCTTTAAAGTACTCACATTGGATTCAGCATTATTATTTACTTGTTTTAATCAAAAGTAAAGTCTTTTTGAAATGTACATGAATTGGAATAATAAAAAAATATGAACTATTGAAAAAAACTTGTGAATACGTGTGAAGACAAGGGAAAAGGGACAAAATCATGACATATTCCTGTGTTGATTTTGGGTTTTTGTTTATCTTTCCATCTTACTATCATTACTTTTCTTATTTAGCCAGTCACCTTTCACCCATCACCCACTATCCAATCAGCTCAGTCTCCCTCCAGCCATCACCCTCCCCTAGGTCATCTCCACCTGTTCCCACTAATTAAGTCTACTCAGCTCTGACTAAAATAAAATTGTTTTTTTTTTTACATATTGTGTTTCCTAAAAAGAGGAAAATCGAGTCTGATTGAGGAAGCCGAATTGTGACAATACTTTGTTTTCTCCTGTGGATCGATGTGGATATTACTTGTTTTTCAGTGAAGCTGGGTTGTCCTTGTAACACTTGTTGGTACATTTCTATCTCAATCACCTTAAACTGTGGAAAATCCTCCCCATTTTTGTCCCTCTGCCTCTCCAACATGTATAATTATTTCCCATCCTCCTACCTTTCCAATACCTTATCGTCCAATCTGTCATACAATTACCTATGTGATGGTTGTTTGGCTTTAGCTACCTCCACCTTCACTTTAGGCCTTAGGCTCCCTCCATTACTGGCAAATCTCTTCACTCCTCACTGTGTCCTACCTCTCCTTAGCTGATCTCTTTCTCTGATCATCACACTTGTGTATTTTCTCATTAAACCAACAAGTCATGCATGTCCCAATTTTACTACTATGTTGAACCTCAACGAAACTGTATGGTTTATTTTAAACAAATTTTAGCAGTGCCACCTCACATCTCACCTTCTGAGAAAAATTGATAACAAACTTCATGCCATCTTGTCATCATTTCATCTTTGTTAGTTCTGTGATGATTTGGGTTTTTGTTTTGGTTCATGTTTATTTATTTGATCAGCTATTCCTGTCTTCCACCTCAGGTTTTGTTTCTGTTCTGTCTGGTTTTGGATTCTTCAGCTTTTGTACAGTTGTAGGTTATCCGGTCTATGTTTATTGTTTTGGTTAAGTAGCTTATTGCTGCCTCTGGGTTTATTTCTGTTTTGAATTCCAGTTTAGCCTTTTTACTTCGTCAGTTATCTGGTCCCTGTATTAGTTCTGATTTTAGTTCTGTGTTTTGTTTATGATCTAGTGCCCTGTCAGTTCTGTATTGCTCCCGCCTTTGGTTAATTAGTTTCAATTCCGCTCACCTGTTTGTCCGTCTATTTAAGTCTCACTCCCTCCTTAGTTAGTTGTCGGGTCGTCGTCAATCATACCATGCGTGCATCCCCTGTTTCCTGGTAAGAGCTCCCAGCGTCTTGATTCCGTTTTTGTAACATGTTTTGTATTTTTCTGCCCAGTTTCTGTTTGCCTATCAAGTATCGCCTGGATGTCTGCCTTACCCCTTTTTCGGATCCAGTCTGTTTGCCCGTTTGGTTCCCTCTCCTCACCATCCCTTAATAAATCACCGTAAAGAGCATTTCTATTGTGTTGGTTGAATTCTGGATTCATCTCCCATCAAATTCATGACAAGTTCCTCACTATGATGACATTAATACATTCTTTGCTCACAAATACATTACAAATACAAATTAATTTGTTTAGATGCTTAGACTCTAATTTCTCAGCACTGTTGCAATTTCAACATATCAGTAATTTTGGGTTGTGTCTGTCCATAAAAGGGACATGTCTGGTTGCAGCAAAAACAACAGCTGAAGTATGCTACCTATTAATAAATTAAATTGCACGAATCATAAGAAATTTACCATATGCTCTCTTTGCACAGGTACTTGGAAGAGCTAGAAAATCCAGCATACCTGGTTTAATTAAACCCACCATCTTTTAAATGCTACAAGCACTGGTGTTTACGTGCAGCTGATGCTGACATGGGCACAATTAACCCTTTGAGAGAATTACAGAGAAAAACCAAGAAAACATTAAGACACATCTAGAACAACAGGAAATCTGAAACGTTGACTAACTGGCAAAGTCTGAATAATCTGAGAAATACTTATGTTCCATAAAGATGTTGTGAAATGTGATGAATCAAAGTATCCAGGTGGAACCAGATTTTTCAAACCTGTAAAATGAAGGTAACGTTATAAATGTTTTCATTACCTGCTGTAGTTTCCATCATTGAGTTTACATCTGATTCAACCCTGGGGGTGACTGGACAGAAGACAACAATCATGTTGCATTCATCCCTTCTTTTTTCTTCCTGTAGCGATGACCCCATGTTGCTCTTCAGATGTTTCTTTATGGCATCAGCAGCACCAAATGTATCTTGTTTGGATATGAAGTGGACCTTCACCTTCACTGTGGTTTGGAAAAGACCATCAATGTCTGCTGACTTTTACACATTTCAAAACATAAAGAAATAGAAGCTTGACTCACGTTTTTGATTTGGCTGGTCAGATTTAAAACGACTAAACAAGCTCATTCCTAATAAGAAATGATAGTGAAAAAAACAAAAACAATGTTGAAACATATTAAACCAGCACTTCAACTTGGCAGCACTTTAATGCAGTTTATAATTAAAAACCCATAAGGGTACAAAATTATGAAAGGCATTTATTTCAAAATGTATTTCTAAATATGTTTTAATTATTAATAAATATTTTAAATGAATCAGCAACAGTAATTTAACGATATAGCAATTTTATGGAAATGAAGTAAACTTTACTAAATTTAGGTGCATTTTTCTACCAAAGATGTTTATATATAAATAATAATAATAATAATAAAACAGACCCGTTTCTGCAATCCCAGACAAAATCTGTTTCCCCCATTCATTAGTGTTAGTTACTGATCCTGGAAAGAAAAGAAAAATGTTTAACCTTAGGAGCTTATGCTGAAGAATGGCTGAAACTGAACCTAAATTATGTGATATATCTAAGGTTAACATATTATGTTATCATTACTGGGATATATATATATATATATATATATATATATATATATATATATATATATATATATATATATATATATATATACAGAGAGAGAGAGAGAGAGAGAGAGAGAGAGGTTGGATCAGGCTTTCTTTAATTCCTTGAGATATTTTATGGATTTAGTTAAGTTTCAAGGTCTTGCACCTATAGTGGTTAGTTCCTCCTCTGTTCCTGAATACCCCTCTGTGTGCACACTGTCAGTTCATTATGTCTTTCATCTGTCTCTTGTCTAGTTGATTACTTTCACCTTTCCTCCTGCTTGTATCTCTGCTTTCTTCTGTATTTAAAACCCCTGTCCTTCCCCTTTGTTGTTGGATCCTACATTTTGATCTCCTCCTTTATGCTATTTAAACTATTAGTACAGCTCTTATGACTTCTATGGGTTTAATTTGTTCCTTTAGTTATTTTTGATAAATTTGGTCATCATTAGGAGAACTCCTGGCTCCTGCTCACCTTCAGTCCATCCACAACATCACCAACTTTACAAACTTACAACCTTTCTTATACCTGTTCTTATGACTTGTTGCACTCTGCTGCTTCATGGATCATGTTGAGAATAAATCTATCCCATTCTTTAATGATCTAAATTCTTGTAAATTAAAAAAACCCTCTAATACATACCTTGCTTTATGTTATACATTAAAAGGTTTTAATAAAGTTGATTCTGATTCCTTGAGGTGAAACCCACCTGTTGAGTTTGCCAAAGAATTGTCAGCCTTTTGTTTAACCTCCATCATTTTACATTCCTTCTTCTCTTTTACCGCTGGCTTCCCAACATCACCTAAGCACAGAGATTTGGACACAGAGGTTGTCAATTAACTTATCTTTGAAACAGTTTCTAAATAAGATTGAGTTAACTTACCTGAATGTTCATGTTGTGCAGGTTGAGCATCTGCAGAAAGAACAGGCAGTTTAAACTTCAGCCTTAGATAATCAGTGGTTCAGCTTTTTGTTTACCTAAAATTTGAATTTTAAAACTGATCAAAGGAAAATGACGAACCCTTAGATCCGCCTTCCTTCTGGATCTCCTTCACACAAAAGAAACATTCAGAAACAACATGTAGGATTGGTGCTATATTGAATATATAAGCTATATCTAAAATTTCACTGCCGCCAAACCCTTTGTTAAACTATTTGGGCCAGAAATAGTAAAGCCAACCAGATCCACCATTCTACTTGCCAAAGCTCTCAGGTCTGGTGTAACGGTCCCCATCTGTTCCTGGCTGATACGCTGCTGTTTGGAGTAATGTGACATCACTCCCTGGTCCCCGTGATTCACCTGTAAACAAGTCTGAGTGGTTACACCTTTGGCAGCTGTAATTACTGGGACATGTAGCTCCTGGGAGGAACACTATATATTCATGGCTCTCATAGTGTGTAAGCGACCAGGGATCTCCTCATGATTCACTGTTATGTTTTATTTAAAACTGAAAGAGTAACGCTCTAGCTCGGCTAATTTAGCATAACGCGCTTTTCTGTAACAAAGAAGGCAGAGCTGCAGTCAGAGCGGCTGTCAGTCAGTATGCAGCAGCTCCACCTCATGAGGAGCTGAACCAGGACACTGGTTAAATAAAATGACAAGGATTTTGATGCATACAGATTATTAAGAAACTACATCAAAAATAATACAAACTGCAGCTACAACATGGACTGGAGAACGGGTTCTAACTGTGTGAGACCAGAGAAAAGGCCATTGTCAGAGTTTTTGTAGTTATTTGTTTTTTTTCCACGGAGTGGAGCGTCATGTGAAGCGAGTCGCACCAAAAACATGTTAAATAGACTCCTGTGGAACTATGGACTCATTTTACTCCAACCCAAAACACCTGCCAGACCGACAAGCTAAACCAGCCAAGATTACCTTAAACAATATTTAACTTAGCAGAAGTTTAATAACATTTTTAATGTTATTTAAAAGCAAGTTACGTTTTTTTCTGATAAACTTTAAGCAATTTTATTAAACATTTTAAAAATGGAACCTCCCATCCATGGATTTTCTATACCTGCTTTTCCGTACAGGTGTTACGTCATGCCGTATCTAATTGGAAAACGCGGCTTGACGTAACACAAGGTCGTGGAGGAGCTGTTGACTCTCCAGCAGTCAATGAGCGAGAGGTGGGGACACAGAGTCCATCCTGGACAGGTCACTGGGCTAAAAGTTAATGCCTTTTTATAAACTCATGAGTTGTGATAATTAATTGGTGAGCAATAACGGGCAAAGCGGAGACTGATTATTGTAATGTGCGATCTGTGTCAAGTTAAAATGTATGATTTCATGATAGTGTTGGTTTTGTGTCCCTCTTTGTCCATGGCTGTTGTTGGCCTTGTATGATCATAGGATTGATTTATATTGAATGTGACACTGGAGTTAATGTACAGGTGTGAAGAAGATGATGTAATGATGCAAGATGCTGTCTTTTGAATTAGCTGCAGTTTATGGAGGGTTTTGAAATTGTAAAGTGGAAAGGTGAGTGGACTGTGGACCAGTTTGGCAAAAGTGTGAAGGAAGAACTTGATGCTGCAAATATGAAAGTTAACCAGATGATGTTATGGATGTGGAAAGTGAAGAAGATTATGGAGAGGGCTGTCCTTGATGGTGCAAAGGCTCTGAAGCTGGAAGGTGGGAGAGATACAGGAATTGTCAATGGAACTACCAGATTGGTTTAAAGAGGACTTTGCACAATAAGTAAATGAGGTTACTAAGGTGGCATGACGTCCACGGCCCAGGAATATATGGGCTGACTAGAAAAGCTTTCAGTCAAATTGATTATTTTTAACCCCTAAATATTATGGATTTATATTAATACATGTCTTGTGTCCTACACATTTGTAAATTAATTTTTTTGTTTGTTTTTAAAGAGTATTATTACCTTTTCTGCTCAAAGCGGTTAAAGTAAACCCACTCCCGAGTCCCGACAGTAGATGCCGCAAGTTTAAAAACAATAGTCTAACCTACTGGACCTAGCTAGCTACCTGAAAGAGCACCTGCTAGCTAACTTTTGAAATGATCCCCCCCCCTCTGTTTTTTTTGCAAATCACACACTGCTTGAAAGCCATTGTGTACAAATACATACACAATGACATACAATACATTTTGTATTAAATAATTCTGTACATTCTTCAGTGATGGTATCAAGGTGTTGTTTGTGACTATTTTCCACTACCTTTAGCACGTTTACATTTGGCTTGATGTTGTTTAATTAATAGTACAACCCATGGGCGTAGGTTTGATTTCAACTTTGGTAGGGACACTACTGGTCTCAAGTTTCATTGGTTTGATGTCATTGGTCCTACGCAATATGCATGCCCCTATTTTTTTATACTTGACATGAGCATCAGGGGACATTTCGTTTAAAGAGAAAAGCAGTATTTTTTGCTACATTAATACAAATTTTATAAGCACTATATATATTGTATATAAATAAAAAGCTGCTCCTTAATTTGTAATTAAAATCAATTAGACATCACCTGAAGCACTGAAGGGCCAGCTGCTTCACCTCCAAGCTGCCCTGCATCATTATTACTGGATATCTGTGTTTCCTATAATCATATAATGTTACTATTATACAAGTGTGTTTTCAGTATTAAAGGATTAAATGTAACACAACCTTTTATATCATCCTATGATACTTACTGTCTGAGTGTTAAAATAGCTCCTTATGTCTCTTTTCTTTTTTGGTGGCATCATCTACAATCACAACACTAAGCATGAGCCTAAGTTTATTCAAATATAAAATCGCTTTTAACAATTACTAAAAGAAAATATAACACTATCTTATCCGTAATGTAATAATATCCAAAATAAACAGCCAGATTCAAGCATTTTTACCGGACACTAATGTTTGTACTAATTTACTTATGGACTGTGTGGAAATCTATGTAAAATCAAACCAATGTGTTCCTCTGTTTGTACTTTATCCTATTTCCAAAAGTAGAAATAGTCAATTAAATAGCACTATTATGTGGAACCCTAATTATGCTTTCTAAACAAAAAATAGCAATGTTTAGGCACCATCTCGTATTGTTATACTCTATAAAACGAATAACACCTGCTATTTATATCTGAACTGCCTTAAAGGGATTTTTTGAAAGCTTAAACTCTTTGCTTGTCGATTTTTCCAGCAGTCTTCAGAACTCCTGCCTGACACAGAATATTTAGTTTTATAAAATAAAAAAAGTTTTTTGTTGATAAAATGTATTATACTTCAGAATTAAATATTATTTTAAGATGCTAACGTTGGTTACTTACATTTCTTAAGTTCCACAAATGAAAACTACTCTCTCCTGCTTCTTCTATCGCCTGTTATAGCGTAGATAATATAATTTTTTTTAATTGGGACTAGTTTCGTAGTGTAATGTTCGTTGTAGTAACCGCAGTATTACCTGACTCCGCCAGATGGATTTGCTCCACATATCCATCTGGAAACCTTCCGTTGAAGTAATTTTGGGAAGGGGCGAAAATACTGGTTAGCTGATTGGCCTATGTTGGTGATAGAAGGGCCAAATGAACCAATCAGATTCGTCGTCGCTCGTACCAGAGGGACGACGAAAACACAACCACAAGCCAAGCTACTCTTGCTGCTGCAGGTAAAGGCTCGTTAGCTCAGCAAAGAAATACTCTGTAATTCCGATAAAACTTGCTCGATAGCCACGCTAACGCTAGTTTCATCGGCTGAAGCCGCCATGTTCTTTAGACTGAACTGTCACGCTTCCGGTTGCGTCACACCTCAACCCGCCTCAAAGCCAACGCTGATTGGACGTTCGTTTGGTGAACGGCTCCAAATTTTCTTTAACGGAAAGTAGCCAGACTGATCTGGGAGTGAAACCTTGAAAGCTCGCGAGATCAGGATGGTCTCACGAGGCTAACCGCAGTATTCTAGCGTGAATTAAATTTAAATTTTGCGCTGCAAGCATGCACGCACATGCACGCACTAGAAAACAGCCAACCAGGGAGAGAGAAGGCGGGACTTAAGGCAAAACAACCAATGAGAGTGGAGTTAAACAGCACACAGCACAGTTACATGCGCTGCTGAGTTAAAGCGACAGGAAAGACCGACTGGACACACAGGCTGGCAGACGGAGCTGCAGCAGCAGCCACGGCCGCCAAGCAGCGGAGCTGCGAGAGGAAAATAAGCGACTGCTGTAACAACGCTGTATTGTAAACTATAAACATGTTATTCACATCGAATTATTGGTAGGGACATGTCCCTATGGTCCCTATACAAAGCTACGCCCATGGTACAACCAATACAAAAGCAAAGCTGTTTTTTCGTGGTCTACCCCTGTTTCTACATCTCTTACAAAATCTAGTCATCTTAACTTACCTTTTCGATGGACAACTTAATGTCAAATCCACCCTTGTTATTATCCTGAGTGGTAAACTTGTAATGCAATTTGTGTTGACAGCTGTTATAAGTCGCTTCAAGATTTTCAGTCTGAGGAGACAACAGAGAAAGTTAAGCTTTAAAAAAAACAAAAACAAGTTTGAGCTATATATACTTTGTTATGGTGAATTAATTATTCTTTCAAATACTAATGAAATTATTATTGTCAGCATAATTTCAACTATAAATTTTTTTATGATCCAGTTATGGACAACTAAGTTTTAAAAGTAAAGGTAAACATGTACCTGAATCACGTGAATTTCTCCACTGTGAGATGAATAAAGACTATCTTATCTGAATAAAAACCACTGCTATTGTTAAAGAAAAAGCTAAGGTTACAAATGAGAGACCATGATCATAAAGAATGCTTTAAAGTGTAAAACTGATAATAAAATATGAAAATTTACTAGCTGAAAATAATTATGGAAAATACATTTGTAGGAAAATGCTTATTTTTCAAATAAGATGTGGCTAACACAAACAAACTTTGCTGAAACTCTACACTTCGTCAAAGAACATTTGTGAAACCATAGAAGTTTTTGGTCAAAGGACGCAATGAAATCAGTAGCTGAGATGTGATGAAATGATGTATGTGCAAACAAATAATCTGTTTAATTTTCAAGGTTCATATATAGTTTATTTTGCATATACAATTTCCTATTAAGGACAAAAGTTTTCATAGGATTTAAACAATTAAAATAAATAAAATCATCACCAGTATGTAAACATCATCTGCAAAGATGTAATTGTTCCAAAAAAGGTAATAGCAATAAGATAAAACTGAGTGGCTTTAATGAAATGACCATAAAGGATAAAAATATATTAACTTAGTACTGGGGCAGACTAAATTCACATTTTATGCACAATAAATTCACAATTTACGCACAATAACAATATTTGAGGGAAATTGTGATATTGTGTATGTGGAAAAAGTTTTAGATCTTTGAGTTCATCTTATAAAAAATGGGAACAAACCAAAAGTGTTGCGTTTATATTTTTGTTATGTGTACATATGAGGAAACCCATTGATCCTCTGTCCCATGAGATTCTTACTGAAAAATCAAGAAAATGTAATATTTTAACCAATGTAGTGAAATAGATAAAATCATGTCTAAGGGCTTAATTTTTTAGGAGGTTTGTACGTATTAAAACAGGTACAAAGCTGACCTTTAAACCAGGAGCAAAGCAATTTGCGTCTATAAAATGAGCAGAACACTGAATACAAACCTTTTTTGCATAAGTGTCTTCATGAATATGTAGATCACATGCTAATGATCAAACTGTGCAAAGTTAGGGGAGGTGATATTAGATTAAATTCAACTTTATTGTCATTACACAGGTACAAGGCAACGAAATGCAGTTTAGGTCTAACCAGAAGTGCAATAGCAGCAAGTGCAGGATAAGCAGTGGTTCCATAAGTACATGACATGGGTTTTACTGAATAAATATAGAGATGGATACTATTATAAACAGAATTTTACTGATAGATTTGTCCTATGAACATAATATATAGATAACTTGTATTGTAAACTAAATTTACAGCTGGATGTGTACTGGATATAATATACAGGTAGATGTTACTATTAATAGAGTTTTTACAGATATGTACAATAGCATAATATGCAAATGTCAATTAGTAACACCCGCAAAGCAATTTTCCAAAGCTCAAATAGAGTTGGTGCATTTTTTGCCTCTATATTTAGTAACTCTGAGAGTCAGGCGCAAACCATCACGCAAAAACCCCTGCGGTGCTTGCGGCCAGAAAGGAGGTATTGGTAAAATGACAAAAGAAGGAAAGAGAGTCTTTCTGCATGTGAACATACTTGGACTGTTAAAATAACAACAGCAGAATAATTTTGGTAAGGAAAAGGAGGCATCCTCAAAGAGATGCAGCGTCCACGGGGGTCAGGGCGGGGTGACAGATGCTGCATTAATCTTCATCCACTTAAACCAAGGCGAAAAATACCAAATCTGAACCTAAACATTGTGGCATGCCTGTAATAAACAAAGCTGAATATTAATCCTCTCCTAGGAACAGTCTTTGGGCTGTAAAGACAGTTTTACCCTGCTGGATACAGCCACTAGAGTCTCTCTGAGATGAGGGAAGAGGAGAGGTGGACGCTGGTCAGGGCTGACAATGACCCCTTTTTATCTTATTATTTTCTTTTAAATAGTTATCATCATTATTATCTCCAACAACTAGAGGCAGGGTTCAGTCAATAGGCTTGAGAATCTCTGCTCATCTGTCACCATTGACATGGTCACTGCCAGATACACGAACCAGTAGCATAATGATTGGTCAGCTTTAATATTTTCTTATTAAAGTGTGACATAAAATAAAAATAAAAATCTTAGGTTTTGCAGAGCTTTTGCTGACACATAAACCTGTTTTCTTTATTCTAAAACATAATTAATAGTGTCTCTAAGACGATTAACAGCAGAAATTCTCCATTCATTAAAAACAAATTTTAGTGCTTGCTGCATGTCTGGAGTGATTATGTGAAGGATTTGATCTTCCTTTAGCGTCGTTAGTTGGAATCTTTGAAGACCGGGCCCTAAGAGACAGAAAACCTGTCACTTAGATATGATAGGAAACTTCAGTGGGATTTTCTGAAATGCGTTTGAAATGTTGGGTCTTTTGCTATTTGTTGTGTATATTATTGACATTCCTGAAGTTTATCCACCTCATGTTACTTGTCAGATGTATGCAGATAACAGTGTTGTATATTTATTTCCTGATGGGAATTGGTGATGGCAGTGGTTGCAGTCAGGTGCTGCACAACTAGTTATTACTTCATGGCCAATTAATTGGTTTGAATACCTCTCTTACTTTATCAAACTAAATCCTTATTTAAATACCTTATTTTGTTTTACTTATATAATCTCTCTCTGAAATAAAAAAAAGTCTGATGATCTGGAACAATTAAATGTAAACAAGCAAAATTTGAAACACTTTTTCATAGGACTGTCTAAAGATTTATAAACACTGATATTTGACCTCACCTGTTTTGTGCAGGGTAACGTTGTTGTGAAGAAGGGGTTTTGGTCATCTCCTTTCTCTTTGTGCAAACTAATGTTGACTTCACGTTGGTCAAATTTGACAGATGGAGCAAATTTAATATTGCACTTTGAACACTCCATTAAGTACTTTCTATTGTCTTCAGCCTGAAAAAACAGCAGAGAGTTTGTGTTAAGATATAATAGTGATGAACAGGTTTTCTTAAACACGAGGAAAGAAGCTGCCGAAGTTCATGAATTTTCAAGAGATAACGACGTGTGTGGAAATTAAACTCAACACCAAGATAAATTATAATTAGAAGTCCATACATTTAAAAAGATTGAACGCATTGTAAAAGTCATAAATGTTTTGGGATAGAGAACCCTACAATCCTTTTATTCAACTTTTGTTGTTCATTTATTTTATTATAATGTCATGATTTCTTATCTCATCTCATTTTAGAAAGATAAACTTTTCCAAATTCAGGTCACCATTGGTTTCTCGGGAAGCAGTAGGTGTATGATGTCACCCCTTAAATAACAATAAAACTATGAATCATGGTGTCTTACCTCTGATTTTGGGCAATAATCTGGTTGGTCAGTGTTTTCCTGACGCTGTTTTTTAACTTCTGGCTGATCTGCTGTGGCCATACCGCTGGGTTCATCTATGGAAAGAGGTGTTTGGGTATTCAGATGGACAGAACAGACTATATGTGTCACATTTCCGAGAGGCTTAAAACACAACCTTGGGACTCTCGCTTACTGACGGTGATCTGCCATCCACACACTGTAAAGGTTTACCACAATCCTGTTAAATATGCAGTGTGATCTCAGGTGAGCACCAACAAACCAAATAAAATCTATTTTTTTCTTAAGATCGGTCAGTGTTCTCCAAAGGTTCTGACAGACTTAATAAAATACGGAAAACTAATAAAACGTTAGTGGGTGCAAATCCAATGTAATCTGCCTGTACTGTTGTTGTCCTCTTTAAAATCAGTCATTTAAAATGAATTTAAAAGCTTTAGTAAAAATGATCAAACATTTCCACATACATCAATGCATCTTATTTTATGTTCCACCTTTTTCCCTGCTATGTCAGTATCTGCAACAAGGTAGTAGAAGGACTATATAATTTATTATTTTAACATTCTTGCTCTCATAATCTTTAATCCTTAGATTTCCTGCATGAGTGTCAGACGTTTTTAGTCTAATGCGTAATAACAAATTACGTTTTTTGTACAATCTTCTATTACTCCTATCTTGTATTGTTATTGATTATAAAATTGATCTGACACTATCTGTAAGTTATCTTGTTTTCACATCCAAAAAAGGTGTAAAAACAAACTAGACTGGAGTTTTTATAATTGAAGATTCTTCACTTTTTGTCTGAGGGGCTTTCTCGGTTCTGAACTTGTGAGGGAGGTTCTGAGTTTTAAGCTGTTTAGGAAGAGCCACTCTTTAAATCTAAGTTCACAAGGGACACTCTTTTGAGGACCAAAATGTTCATATTTTGGACCAAGAAGAGGAGTAAAAGAAGCCATTTAAGTCAAACAAGCAAAACATCTTCAATTACAAGAAATGAAGTCCAGTTGTTTGTTTTTGCATTTTCCATATCCTTGATGACTGAGAACATCCAGGATATGGAACTTAGATTAACTTTCTACGTAAAACACTTCCCTTTTGAACAGGTAGTAAATGACAAAGTATTACCTCTGATTTAACCTAAGTGTGAACTGATGACATCCATCTTTCTGGTTATTAACAGTTTCCTGTTCTGAAAAAAAATATTTTGTTAGATTTTGTTAACTTAAATTAACACATTTACTAAACCTGGTGTGCTACAAACCACCCTTTCATGTTATTCTCCAGCCTGTTATCGTCAAAATTTATAAAATAACAATAAATAAATTATTGTAGGAAGGTAGGAAAAATTTGATCTCATTATACAAAAATATTGACTAAATATATTTACTTAAATTGACACGATTTAGTTTTTTGCTTTGTTCTGGACTAATTATTTTACACTCTCCTCAGCAGACAGCTCATTTAATCTCCATGCCCAGACCGTTTCCACCTGTTGTCACTAATTAGTTCCAACTCTGCTCACCTGTTCACCTGCCTTTATATTCCTGCCTCACTGACCCACTTGCTGCCAGATTTACATCTCCTGACCTGTGACCGTGTTTACTTTTTCAGTTTGTCTCCATGCTCCACCTGCTTCGTCTCAAGACTGGTAACACCTGCATCTCTTTGTCTGTTTTTGCTTTTTAAATAAACTCTTTTTTTACGTAACTCTGCGACCGGCTAAATTTCGGGTTCGCCAGCAGAAACCACTACAGAATGCTTGTTGAAATATATTTGCATTTAAGTGCTAACGTGGAACATTCATAATAAATTCAGTTTAGGTTTATCTGCTATTACTCTTCACATTGATTCATTTTATTAATCAAAATGTTGATTATTGGTCATGCTGCATGTCTGTTATCTTGTTCACACAGTGTTAAGGGACTGCTTATCTAATGGACCACACAAACACAATATATGTTTCTCTTCCTCCTGTGTATCTTCATCCTCTTCATCCTCACGATTCTTCCTCTGGTTCTTTCTGAGTTTATCCTCCTGATTTTCCTCCTACTAGAGCTTTTGAACCTACCGCAAAGCTAAAGTCTTTATTATATTATCAAATCAGAGAGATGCTGAGGTCTAACTCATTGCACTGACTATGAATTGTGTCAAACATAGTGATCAAATGTTAAAGACATTTTATTTTCAGACAGTAAATGTTTTAAACCAGGAAGATGGAAGTAATAACAAATAGTTCAAGTGAAAACACCTGGTCTGATCCGAGACTCACCAGGAAATTCCCTTGCACCTCGGTTGCCCCCGGGAGGTAAGCCTGAAAGGGACCGTCCAGCCTGGTCTCCTAGATCTTCCTCCATTGGCTCCTCAGTACCCTCTGTAGCTATCTCTAGGACAGTAAAGGACAGAGAAACAGAGCAGGTGTTAACTCAAGGGTGTTGTGCGTGTTGGCTAAAAACACCCCTACCTTTGGTAACACATTTTTTCTGCTTGTGCTCTCTGTTTGTATGCTGCTGTGTAAATCCCTCAGAACCTTTTTCTCCAAATCATCTGAATTGCAAACTATGGATCTGATCAGCTGGTTGCTCTTCTGTCCTGAACATTCAGGTTCAGGACAGAAGAGGCCTGCTCAACCCTACAGGACTGTTTTGGAATCACTGACTGGGATGTATTTAAAGAGGACGCTGACTTACAAAGCTACACATAGAATAGAATAGAATTCAACTTTATTGTCATTGCACTGTCACAAGTACAAAGCAACAAAATGTGGTTTCTCTGCTTTTAACCCATCCCCTAGGGGAGCAGTGGGGCGCCCGGGGAGCATTCGGGGGTTAAGGGTATTGCTCAGGGACCCAGAGTGCAGGCACTGGGGATCGAACCGGGTACTTCTCTGAGTGCAAGCGCGCTGCTCTAAACACTAGGCTAGCACTCCCCCCATCATCATTATCATCTGTGGTTTCTTAAATCCACTTCTGCACTTATGCTGTCCTACCCACAAAGACAATCAGTGTTTCCTAACCAGAAACCATGGGTGGACAGCTTGATGCAGTCCCTGCTGAAGGTCCGGGATACATTGTTCAGATCTGGAGACAGACTGGCCTACAGCAGGGCTAGAAGCAAACTGTCCCTGACACCCTAAACAGCTTTTTCGCTTGCTTCGACACTCCAAGCAGCAGGGAGCCTGAACATCCTCCCAAGCCAAAGGAGCACCATCAGCCTCAGGGCTGCAGTTGCACCAAATTACCTCTTCCCTGAAAAGGGTCAACACCAACAAGGCCCAGGGACAGACATGATGTTAGCCCTGATGATTAAATTGTGTGCTGACCAGCTAGCAGGGGTCTTTCATGACATCTTCACCCTCTCCCCGCAGCTCTCCATGGTTCCTGCCTGTCTGAGATCCTTCGTTATTGTGCCTTTCCCCAAGAAACCAATCATCAACTGCCTCAATGATTATCGTCCCATTGCTCTGACCCCTGTCATCCTTAAGTGCTTCGAGAGGATCCTCCTAAAGCACATCAAGGACGCTGGCCAGGACAGCCTGCAATTTACCTACAGGGAGCATCGCTCCACGGAGGACTCTGTCTCGTTAGCACTGCACTCAGCTCTGACTCACCTGCAGCAGCCCATCATCTATGTTAGAAAGCTCTTTATGGAGTTCAGCTCATCATTTAACACCTTGCTACCAGACATGTTGGCTCTGAAGCTCCACTCCTCTCTGCTTTTGGATCACTGACTTCCTCACCAGCAGGCCCCAGGTGATGAGGATAGGTAAACGCACATCTGCTCCACTGATCCTCAACACAGGAATGCCACAGGGTTGTGTCCTCAGCCCAGCTCTCTTCGCCCTTTTCACCCAGGAATGTTCTGCTGTCCACCCCACAAACACAATGGTCAAGTTTGCTGACGACAATGGGTTTTAATCTTTAATGTAATGGGTTTTAATCTCCAACAATGATGAGTCCCGCTGCAGGGATATGTCAGCAATCTCACAAAGTGGTGCTCCAGGAACAACCTGATCCTGAACACCACTATGACCAAAGAGGTAATAATAGATTTCAGGAGATCCAGGAGGACTGAACATACTCCTTTCTACCTACATGGGGAGGTGGTGGAGCGTGTGGACAGCATTAGGTTCCTGGGCATCCACATCTCCTCCAAGCTTTCCTGAACTATAAACACCTCCAACCTGAGGAAGAAGACCCATCAATGGCTCTTCTTCCTCAGGAAGCTGAAAAGGTCTGTACTTTCCACTAAACTACTAAAGAACTTCTTTAGCGCAACCACAGAGCCTGTGATATGTCTCAGCATAACTGTATGGTATGAGAGTTGCACAGTTCAGGAGAGAAAGGACTTAGCACGGGTGGTGAGAACAGCGCAGGGGATTGTGGGATGCCTTCTGCAGGATCTAGATTCAATCTATGCAGAACGAGTCCAAAGAAGGGCCAGATGCATCTCCACTGATCCCACCCACCCAAGCAATGCGCTGGTTGCCCCTCTCCCATCAGGTAAATGCTTCAGCAACCTCAAAGCCAAAACAAATAAACTTAGAAAAAGCTTCTTCCCAAGAGCTGTGAGGGCAATTGCCCCCTGATGGGAGACTGCAGTCTACTGCTTTAAAATCATCTCACTGTTACTAGCCCTCATATGTTACAATCGCCTTAATATTACTGCCTACTGCACACTGTCATCTCTGAATATGTAAGTGGGGCACTGTTTTGCTGACGCCTCAAGAAAAAACATATTTCCCCTCAAGTCCACAAAATATGCAATCTCATTTTTGATACATTTTTAATCATGAACAGGTAATTTTAGTGCATATCAGATTTCTTACATCATCTTCTTTCAATTTGTTTTAGAGTCACGCTTTCTGTTATAAATACAAATTATTAATGCCACTTTTAAAATCTGATATGATGTGAATAATTTTTTTGCAAAGGTTGTCTGCTGAAATATATCATCACTCTATTCAGTACTACTGCTTCAGGAGTTATGGAAAGGTCAGGAAAACAGCGCCCTCTAAAGTCTAAATCGGATCGATCAGAGGAAAGGGTTTAACCTTTTTTTTGCAATAAAAGTAGCTCCAAACAAATGTTGTTTTTTTTCCTTTTGTAATAGTTGCAGCTTTTCCTTTCATAAGTTTGCTGTGCTTCGGTTTCTCATAAGACTTCATGAATGATGTTGCTCCTTTGGTATGAAAATTGGCACACGCAACTCATCCAGGAGCATCAGTGAATCTGTAATTGACCTCATGGTGACAGCCGGGATGCACATTTAGCTGGTTTACTACGTGGCTTGACATAGTGGTGTTTTCTGAGCCTGGATTGGACTTTGTGAAATGGGTAAAGCTAAGTATGCATTGATCACACTATGTCAAGCCTGGCTTTAACCAGGCACTAACCCTGGATTTCGGCTTTGGTGAAATCCGTCTCTGGTGTTTTAAGTTTATTCGCTGTTTATGTTGTGACACAACTAGCTTCCAATATTTAAAATTTTCATAATACTCTGACACAACATTTTGGCTCATTATTTTTAAGCCAACGTCATATCAACTGCAAAAAAAAAAAGTCTTGAAATATTTCACTCTATGTGCAAAAAATATGCTTTTTTAGATTGTACCTATATTGGCGATTACAGGCTAATACTGTTACATTTTACAGGTTCTGTTGGTTCTGATACTATTTATCCAATCCATAAAGCATATTTGATATATCTTAGGTTTCAGATTCTTTAACACTTTGTGTTAAGAAAAAGGTTTGTGGTAAAGCAACTCTTTCTAATAGCCAAAACTCACTCCTCCAACTAAGAGCTTGTAATTCCTGAAACCCATTTTGTCAATATTTCTCAGTTAGAAAGAAACTAATGACCTTTTCCTGTTTACTATGTTCATCAATCAGGCTTTTTTTCCTCCCGTCCGATTCATTTACTGTATAGCTAGGAAGTACTGACTTAGGTAGAGCATCAATAACTTAAAAAAGTAAATTCATAGTGACCTTTATTCGTTGTCTTCCCAATTATACGTTGTTTTATTACATGCAATTTTAATCTGGCTGAAGAAAATCTGTGCCTGTATTTACAAAATTCTAAGAATCCTCTCAGAGAGCTTTTAGCCTAAAGCGTCCTACCCGAGTCTTAGTTTAAAACCTAATCAAATGTTGCTGAGAGTCAGTAAGGAGAGAACAGAAATGTTTATCCTAGTGAGGAGGTGTGGTTGAACCCTTTGATAGGTGTGACGCTGTCTTTCAAGAGTTTTGATTGGTTTATAATAAGAGAAAAAAAACACACATGCAATCAAAGTAGATAAATTAACCGATTTGACTGGATTAAGAAATGTCTGCCATGATGATGAAACTTAGCAAAATTAACTAATTGTCACAGAGCATTAAATCTTTGAACGCACCTTATTTACATCCCCATAATTTTTTTTTTATTTGCTTATTTATTTTTACACGCCAGTCATTTTACTACTTTATCTGATATGTGCACTCACCTGTGCATTTCCTGGGATTGCATGAAGCGGTTGTATTTGGCAAAACAACCAACATAAAATAGAGAAAAAAGGAGGAGAAAACTGATTTTGCCAGCAGCGCTGCCCAGCGCAGACTCCAGGGAGTAGAATGTGGAATTGGTCCCTGGAACACGGCGCAGATCCGCGGACTTTGCAGCACATTGACACAGATCAATGCAACCTATTTTCCCTGCACGATTATTTCCTATTATTTATCTTCAATAAAATTACGTCACGAGAGCCGCTTTTCACCCCGTTGGGTCGCTATTAATTTCCCTTTATGATGATGTTTATGAACTTCTTGTTTATGATGAAGTTTATCATATCTACACATTTTCTCCACTTTTAGGTGGACTCTCTCACACACACACAAACACACACGATTAACAAGAAAAATAAATAAATAAAATAACACATAGAACACACATAGAAAGCTGGCAAATAAAAAAAGGACAATATAACCTGCAGCGCTTTCTGTGTTTTGATCTTCAGACCGATCCATGCTCCTGGTGCTCTGCAGCGTCACTGAGGCTATGGTTCAGCCTTCATATCGTTTAAATACCTCCCAGCACTTCCTGATCATGTGATTTACAATAAAATCTGCTGTGTCCGCTAAGCACCAGCAACAAATTTCACTTTACTTTCACTTTCAGTCTTGCATGGTGGATAGCATAGACGTTACACACGTAGACGCCTCATTGCGTGCTGAAGCGCGTCCTCGGTTGCCGCCATCTTGGATGGGTCTCTCTCCTACGCTAGGCTTACATAGAAGGCGACGGGAGTAAACACTGAGGGAGTAACTCTGCCCGTATTTTCTGCTGTTTATGGTTGCATTAAGCGGCTATAACTATTGGCAATATACTATGCGGTGAAGAGGACCATTTGGGCTGAGATTGGTTCTAAAGATAGTTTTTACATGGCGAGAACAATGCAGAAACCCAACAAATTGACCAAAATGTTATGCTTATTAATCTGTTATAGCTGAATTTAACAAATTAAGGCTCAATCCCGATACAAAATTAAGTACCTGGATTTAAAGAGTACAAACACATGCAGGAAGTTGTGCAAAACAGTTATTTTTCAAGGGTCTTAAGCTGCAGTCCTATTTGCAAGCAGGGTAGTGTAAAACACTGGAATGACCTGGATATTTGAAAGAACATTTTTTTAGGCCTCTAAAAAAACCGGATGTATGCATGTGTGCATGCACAGCACACAGAAATATGAAGAAATTGTTGCTGGTGTGTATAGAAGGCTCAGCCCTGCCAACACACCCATGCAGGCCCATGCAGGTTGGATGTGGGATGTACTGTGAGGGTGAAATAAAGTTAGAAGAACA
Organism: Fundulus heteroclitus; assembly: GCF_011125445.2. Taxonomy (NCBI): domain Eukaryota; kingdom Metazoa; phylum Chordata; class Actinopteri; order Cyprinodontiformes; family Fundulidae; genus Fundulus; species Fundulus heteroclitus. The sequence continues at coordinate 120,855 of NW_023397450.1, read as the reverse complement.
ATCCAACTTTCTTTATTAATGTATAACATGTATTAATTTATACATTTAATCATTTGTAATACAACATGTCTCTTATTTAAGACCATAAAACAAAGTATTTCAGCATAAAGGCACATATTTATTTACATATTTAATATGCCAGCCACACCAGTTGATTGTCAGCTCAAGTAGGCAGCAACAGTCCATAGTGCGTCTACCTATAAAATGTCTATGTGTGCATAGCAGCTTGGAGTGGCTGGGGCTCTATCAGTTCTCCCTCACCTTTAAAGAGATATTTGAAGGCTTATGGACAGTGCTGATTAATCTGTAAAGGATCCGCCCAAAGGTTCTAATTCACTGCATGAAAGCGGGTTCTTATGGTTTTAGAGTACAGAACAGAATGTTCTAAATTACAAAAAAGTGAAAGTAAATGAAAAATAATATTTCAAACTCAAAAATTTTAAACTGAAAATAGTTTCACAACTTCACAACTTATAAGGGTATTTTTTTTTATCATGGGAACGTTAAGATTTTATACTTTTTTCTCATAATAAAAATTTGTACTTAAAGTGATATTTTCAAACGATTGATGAATCGATTAATATTCAGCCGAGTTATACTACTTTTACAAATTGAAGGGTGTGAAACCTTTTTCTTCCAAAAAAAAGTTACTTTTTTTTATGGTACATCAATTTAAAGATTTCCAAGGGTCCCATTTCTCAGTAATGAATACAGTTCTGCGGCAGCATATACATCCGAAGGAGCACCCCAGCCATTTTTGTCCATAAGGAGGATGCAAAACTCAAAAATAGTTTCAGCACAGGGGTACCTCCCTTTTGGGGAGCACTCCACCTTGCAAACAGCTTCATCCTCCACCAGAACAGTTTGTCCTGTGCGACATACAGCTGTGGCAAGCTGAGCATGAGAATAGGGCGTCCTCCAGGTGTCCCATGGGTGGGCCTTGGTCTTATTAGGTGTGTATTCAATGTTCTTACAGCCTTGTCCAGTTGATCCTATGACTACAAATAATCAGTTAAAATGGATACCAGTAACAATACCTCTTTAAATTCTAACAGGAATAATTTATTTTAGCAATCTACAGATTGATATGGAATGGAAAAGCCAGTACAGTGGGTATTTGGACAATTATAAACATACAATATTTTGAGATATTGCTGCTAGGAGTGGATATTGGATTTAATTTAATTATTTACAACTCAACGTAAATGCATTTTTGCATCATTATTTTTGCACATAAAAACGGTTTGAACTGTGATTCACACTGTGTTTCTCTGGCATTGTTTACATTTTGATCACTGCTGCACTTTGTATTGTAATGTTGCCTTATTCCACCTGGAATCTCACTAAACTCTTGTAAGCTGTATGCAACAGAATTTCGTTCTGTATCCACTACTAAGTCTAAGTAAACTGCATGCACACCATTGTGATAGTGTCATGTACACAGTCATTTAGAAATTACATGGATAAGGTTGAGAAAGCAGAACTGCATCAGGTTTTGTCCAATAAGTTGCCTGTGAAATAGCCATCATCTCTCAGGATTTTATAAATGTTCATCCAAAATTGCACACTCTGCTTATGTAAAACTCCCCACCATGACTCTGTTGATTTGCTGCGACATCCGTGAAGAAAGCTTCTTTCTCCTGCATATACATCCGTAAGAACAGCTGCATTTCTCTGACATGCCCGTTTTCAGTACCTGGGTCGGTTTGTACCTGCTGTGGACAGCCTCTGATACGTGTCACTGTGTTAATGATGTAGTCCGTGATTACTTTTGGGTCACTGTTAGTATAATACGCTTCCATCCACATGACGTGATGACTAAATCCGTCAATGCAGTCTTTAATTGCTATGCCAGACGCCTTAAGTTTATCATATGAATGCAGAAACCACAGTGCATTGGTCCTGCTGATGCACTGCCAACGTCTGACATGTCGTGCTCGCTGATTTTCCACTCCTTCTTGATCTAAAATTTTGATGATCATCTTCATTGTGTTCTGAGAAACAACAAACCCTCTGAATGGTACACTGATGTAACCACCGATAGCCTTGTAGTCAACCACTACAAGACAGCTCCTCTTCCACGAAAGAAGCAATTTCTTCTGGATTCGTTTGGTTCTTTCTTTGCGTAAGAGCTGTCATAAAATGCAACTTCATTCTGATAATATTAAGACCTTATTCACATAATATTTTACGACTTTATTCTCGTAATATTACAGCTTTTAGTATTATTAGTATTTAGTATTATTAGTATTTTTAAAAAAATCTTCTCTAGCCTGGCCCTAATACTCCATTTCCCCTCAGAAAGTCAGATGCATTTTTTAAGCTGATTGTCGGGTCAAATATGGCAGCTCATGGCATCAACAACAGTAAACTGTGGTAAAACCCGATTGTTTTACAAGGCACAGTATAGAGTGCATCTAAAATGTTAATGTTACTTTTAGCAGCAGCAACTCTGAACAAACAAATTAAAAGTGTTTTTATGTGGAAGGTAGAGCATTAAAGGAAATTTTTATTTTGACCTGGCCGTCGTTGAAAATAAGAATTGGTTCTCAACCAACCTACCTGATAAAATAATGATTAAATAAACAATAATAATACAATTTTATGAGGTACAAACAAAACAACAGCCTTTGCTGGCCATATTGGAATCCTAACCTTTTGATTTTATTTTGGAATCTTGACTTCCCTGATTGTATTTACTGGAACGTTTTTTACTCTCGTTTACCCAGTTCTCTGCTCCTATTTTAATTTTCCGAGGCAAGTGGAGCAACGTCAGTCTGCCTCTGTCTGTTGGGCCTGTGGTTTTCTATTGCCACCATGACTGGAGGTGTACTGCAGTTTTCTTCACAACTTACCCATATGTCATTAGGCTGATTTAAATAAATTACTCATAGCAATGGAAACACAATTTAACACAACTTAAAATCCCCAGTCTTCGGTTTACCCAAGTAAACTAAAGCCCAGGGCTCTAAATCTCTTGACTTTTACTGTAAAATGGTCTATTTTTAGGACAAGGTGGAAATAAGCCTCTGATATGAGTGAGAAAATCAGCAGGAGACCAGGAGAGCAGTAGAATATCAGTTTATGGAAACATGGAAAAGTCCTATAACCCCCACTCCTAACAGTGAAAGTGGGTCTGTTGAAGTTGAAAGTGAAAGTAACTGCTGCTGCAGGGAAGCTGGAGAGTTTATTGTAAGTCACATGATCAGGGCTGGGTGGAGTTTATTTTAGACTGAGAAACTAGCAGGACAGAAGCAGTGCAGTAGAACATTAGCTTGTCAGACAGGAAGAACGATTATTACCCCACAGAGAAGCTGCAGTGCTTATTGTAAGTCACAGGACCAGGACCAGGGTGCAGTTTCTCTAAAGACTGAGAAACTCAGCAGGAGAACAGCAAACTGTTAGAATATCAGGTCATGGTGGAAACAGAGTAAATAGTGAAAAAAGAGTTTGCTGTAAATCACATGTGCAGGGTGGAGCTTGTCTATGCGAGGACTGAGAGGAAGGGGACAGCAGAACACCAGATCTTTGGCAGCGTGAAACATTAAGGTAACCTTTTATATGATCATGCTTCTCAGCTACTTGTTTTTATTTTGTTTTTTACTTTCTGAAGAACAAAATATAAATCTGAAGGTTTTTATTTTAAGGAATGACTGCTGTTGATATTTTTGATGTTGTGTCTTTGTCAATGTTATAGTAACATGTTGATTTTAAGTTTATTCTACTAAGAAAACCATGAATTGATTAAGTTTCTTTCTTAAGTAATAGAAATTGACAATTTTCACACACCTCCTGCTGGTGGCACTACAGTAGTCTGATCAAAATATTTCTTGTTTCAGGTCTGTTCTGATTAAAGATCTGTAGTGAGAATCAAATATTTTATCCATAGCAGGATCTTCTGTCTATATTGCTATTCATAAAAAGTGTTAGCTAATAGTCTAAAAAAATACAATGTCTGCCACATAAAGTCTGTTTTGTCAATCTAAAATCTTCATAGGTATCTCCAGGTTAACTGAACTAACTGAAGAGTCATGAGTTTAAAAAAAATGGCTGAGCCAAACATGGGACATAGCCCAGCTTCCCAGGTAAGTTCCCTACATTTCTATTAATGTGAGCTGAGTAATATCAGGAAGTCATATTTTTGCTTTACCTATAAACATGAGAATCAATTAATCAGATATTATATCGGATTACTTTTAATGTAAACAAATGTAACAAAAGGCTGTTTCAGAAGTTCAGACAAGAAACAAGCAAGCATACAACCATAACATCTAAATAAAATAAATTAACTGTCATTCTAGAAGAGAGAATAATGTTATCAGTAAGAAAACAGAAGCATTCTGAAAAACTTTAACAAGACAGGTATTTAAAAATAAAACATATGATCCCATTGCATTTATCTTGAAATATAAAATGCTAAAATATGACTAATATAATAATAATCAAGACATTTAGATCATATTGATATGTGATAGAGAATAAATCTAGTTTATTAAGCAATCAAATAAAGTGAGGCAGTTAAAATGTTTACAAAAAGCCAGTCTAAAGGATAATTCTAATAATTTGCTTTTTAAAACACACTCAACTGCTCTAATAGAAAATATCCTGTACCTGTATATAACCTTTATCAAGTTGGTGGACTCCAAAGTGCTTTGCACATATTCAACATGCTGACAGTGATAAGCTACACATTTACCCATAGCTGCTCTAGGCAGAAGCACCACTGGGCTCTCCGCCAGTGGCTCTCTGACCACTGGCAGTAAGAAAGGCGGACACAGCAGAGATGGACAGATGTGGGTTCAAATGAGCAACCTGCTGGTTATAAAACAAACTGTTATCTCCTGGGCTACGGTGGCAAAATCTGTAGGATGGCTTTTCCATGGGTGAGACAATATTGAATAATAGAAGTCTCACACTGAGTTTTAGTTTCCCCCTGCTAGTATCCAGCAAAAATGTATAAGCCTTGAGCTAGGTGAAGCTAAAAAGCAGAGGGTCTGCTGGGTGTGTAACATGATAGCAAATTAGTAAAATAGTTTACACCAAAACCATTAATACTTCTAAAATCAAAAAGCTACCTCTAATATGCACATGCAGCCAATTGTGAGATCTTCAAATTAGTGTAATGTGTGTTCCTTTTCTGGTCTTTATCAGCAATCTTGCAGCTGTTTGTAACAACAATGCTATGTTCTTCTAATGAAAAGCATGGTTTGATTGAGAGATTGATTGACAGATAGATAGATAGATTGATTGATTGATTGATTGATTGATTGATTGATTGATTGATTGATATCCAAGCAAATGACTGGCAATGTTCTTCAAATTGTAAGATGCAAAATATTGTATTGTATTTGCATGTATTTACTTAAATGATTGTTTTAGACTACCAGATGACATTGTTTTTTGCAACCTAGTCTAACTGAAAAACATGTGACTGCCACTTTGGTCCACAGGGGAAAAGTAGTATTTTTACATTTGGGTCCAACACATATCAGTCCTATATTTATGTAGACTATTCATTTACATTGGATTGCAACCCAGTCAAATGACTATGAGGTTTTTTCCGAGAAAAAAATAAAGAAAAAGAACATGCCATTCCTTGTACTGTATGTTAAAAACTCAACATAACGTTTTGCCACGTTTTGCGCAGAACAAATATTTCATTTAAAATGTTGCTTTATTAGCTTTTATTTAATTCAAATTCATTGATCAGCCAGAAGTTTAACTTGATGTTGAAATAAATCACTATACAAAATTCACTGATGACAAGTACCATTTGTGCAATTTCATAAACCCTATAACCTTAAGAGCAAAGCTCCCATCATCCGTAGAGAATAATGAACTAACCAAACACTGACATTAGATATCTTAATGATTTTTCATTACGGAAAGCTGGCGGGAATTTAAAAGGAATGTGGCGGAGGAAAGGCGCTCTGTCTCTGAGCCTAGATTCCCACGGTCAGCTGAAAACCAGCGGGAGTCTGAGGACAATAGACCCTTTTCACAGTGACGTCATGCAACTTCCGTTCTGCGGTGAAGCAGGGTATCTTTACTTCCGCTTTCTCCGCGAGCAGTGTTTTTACATAGGGATTTCACACAGTCCCTCACCAATCTACCCAAATTTTGTTTGGGAGACGTGCACAGACTGGCACAAAAGCTTTCGGCCACACCAGCCTCCAAACTTGACAAAGATGACAAGTTCTTTGTGGAACAATACCTTTTCGATTATGCAGGTAAGAGCTTTGTCTTCTTAGCTCTGTTGTTAGCATAGATGCTAGGATAATGATAGCAATGCTACCAACAGGACTTTTGTCATTTATTAGTTTTCTATTTCTCCATTATATTGCTACGCTAGCTTTATTGCTATATCAGCTTATCTGTTTCACAGCTTTTAGCCAATGAGTCACACCAGGGATATAGTTGATGTATAATGTTGAGCCTTTTCATACTTTGTTTTGGAACAGTGTCAATGCTGTTGGCCACTTGGTCACAGCTCTATGAATAAAAATGAGGAGCCTCATTCCCTCCCTTTTTTTTTTGTGTAGTATTTTACTGCAGTTGCAGACTTTGCAGTATCCCTCAAAATTCCTCTGTGGGTTCAGTGTGTTTCTCAGTCTCGTCAGTAGATTTGGAGCCTCAATTAATAAAATAATTCTGCCCATTCCTGTTAAAACTGTGATAGTTTAGGACATCATAGACTGAGAAAGACACTGTCAATAATGTTGAATGCACACTAATAATCAGTTAATTATAGTATTTATGGATTATGCTGCTGTCGGGGCAAACCCCTTGTGTCCTATACTGTTATTTTTCAGGAACTGACCAAAAAAACATGGATTTTAAAAAACTTCAGACATCACACTTCATATATTTTAGTTATTTATTACATAGATACTTCATAGCAGCTCTGTCCATTTTACCTTTTACCTTTCCTGTTTATTGTGCTGACTTGCTCCGCTTCCCCTCTGCCTTACAGAAGAGCCTGCTGCTGAGTTCTGGTGGGTTCTCCCCTGAACTGTCAGTTCTCTGCCGAGCTGTGGACCCTGATGCCTGTTCCTGGTTCCAAGAAGTCTCTCTCCGGTCCGTCAGCTCCTGCCAACACCATCACCCTGTTCCCGTGCAGTTCTACCTCGCTGGTTACATCACCCTCCATCCCATCAAACCTTCAATAAAGACTTTCATTTTAAGTCCCTCGTGTGTGGTTCTGGGTTCATCCATAGACAAATTAGACTTAGACAACTTTATTTGTCATTATGTATGCACAGAGTGCGTACAGAACGAAATTCCGTTTGCATACAGCTTGAGAATTACAGTAAATTACAGGATAAAGTGCAGCAGTGATTTAACAGTAAACAATTGAAATGTAAACTATGCAGGAGAAAGAGACAGTGTGCGATCACAGTGTACAGGTGAGTATTTTTAAAAACCATTTGTATGTGCAGAAATTAATTAATTTCTCAGATTATTTTCCTTTCATTAACAAATTGATTTTGACAGCTCTAATAAAAATTTACGTGGTGAGCCACTGAAATTATCTTGGGAATAGCTAAATAAACTTATAACTCAATTATCTTTAAGAAAGAAAGATGGAGTTTAATTTATTAAAGACCACTTGCAGAAACATAGGTGTCCTCGGAAGAGAAGTGCTGACTGCAGGCGTAAGTGCTGCTGCGAAGGATTTTAAAATTTGGCCCCTCGTCTCTTCTTATTGCCGTCACCCAACGGGCGCGAGTCTCAGCATCAGCCGGGAAGTCGTGAAAACTGAGATATGTAAAGTTTTTTTTGTTGTTCGAACACTGTGGGACACTGCAGTAGCGGTTTCTCTGATTGTGCCATGCTTGGTGGATATGATGCTGCTGAGAGATGGACACAAGGGGAGAAAAAATAGAGTAATTATAATACTTTTTAAAACCTTTATTTAACCAGATAAACTCCCATTGAGATTAAGATCTCTTTTTTTAAAGGTTGATCTGACTAAGAGGTCAGCAGCACATGTCATTACTAATACAGTATAATAATACAATTTCAGGCTTCTACTTAAAATATACAGTATTTTGCACAAAAACTAAAAAAAAGTGCATTAATATAACTGCAAATAATATTATGAAGAAAATTCATTATAATACACAAAATTCAGAAACAGAAGTACTGTCCAATAGACCCACGGTCATTTTTTTTTAGGAATGAACAAAAAGATTCAAATGGAATAAGTTCTTTTTAATTCAGTGACTGCAATTATATATAACACGTCAACATAATCAAGTAAGGGGAACAATGTAGCAATAAATGTCTCTTTTTTCACTCGGTGAACTAGATTTATTTCTATAATAGCCAAGCTACAGTAATCATTTTCTAACATCTACATCCGATTAATGACAGGTAAAGTAAGCTAACAAGCTGCTGCATGTTAGCTTTGATCTTCATGTTACTGTCCCGATCAAAGCATCTTTATAACAGCAATGATCGCTACAAATACTAAGGAAAATAAAGATAGTCAATAAGACACATTTAATATTGTGCTCTCAGTCTTACCTAATGAAATCACGCTGATTACTGATGGGTAAAAGTTTGGTAAGGTAAGCTAACAAGCTGCTGCATGTTAGCTTTGATCTACATGTTACTGTCCCGATCAAAGCATCTATATAACAGCAATGATCGCTACCAATACTAAGGAAAATAAAGATAGTCAATGCGACACATTGTGGTCTCAGTCTTACCTAATGAAATCGCGCTGATTATCAGTGAAACACCTCTTCACCTCCCGAATTTTCTATGTAAAAGCATGTAGCCGGAAGTAAAGATACCCTGCTCCGCTTCAAAACGGAAGTTGAGTGACGTCATGTGAAAAGGGTCTATTGGCCGGGAGAGAGGCGAGTCTCTCGCCATGTTGAGCCAAAGCCGCCCAGTGAGCTGGAAGCCGACAACCTAAGACGGCTGCGTTAGAGTTTTTAAACTCAAGCAATATGTCAACAGTTTGGTTTAACTTAGATAACTTCTTGCCTAAAATCCTTTTAAAAGTTCCTTATATGTCACAGAATTGGTAATAAATTTAAATCTCTTTACAGCTTTTCATCCACCTCCACCATTGCTGTTAATGATTAAAAAGCTCTGTTCAACACCCAATGAATTATGGGATAGGATTAGCAATGAAGGATGCACCAGATGCATCCTTTAAATCAAGGAAAAGAAGGACAAATTCATGGGCCACATTAGAAGGCGTCTTTGAAGGATTCTTGAATTGGGACATTCATTCCCAACATTCACAAAGGGAAATGTAACATTTTAAGATAGTATTCGATACATTTTAATGACATTAACAGCATGAAGTACAAAGTTAAGGTGATGATATATAATCCACTTTTTGTTAGAAATGTCATCAAAATGAATTTAAAAGCTGATGTTTTCTTTAAACTTTGAGATTTACATTTAAAGTACGGGGAGTGGCAACCATGTTGTTTTGCTTTATTTATTTATTAATATTTTGCTGGGAGAAACTTTAAAGCTCACAAGTTTGTTATTACTTAGACATATCCAAGGTAAAAGCTTGCCATGACCTTTACCCCATGTGGGTACTGTGTGACTGACAGCTATCAAAACCTCTTTAATTAGAGCATTCACTATCCACTAGCACTTTGGATACAGTTTAATACAATTTGTATTCCAATTTAACTGGATCCAAATGAATATAGCAAAGTGTTTTTCTTGGGCTTATCTAAATATGCAGAATGACTTAAGCTTAGTGTGCATTATAAAATCAATCTGTAATGTTCAGAGGGAAAGGACCCAGAATTCAGCCAGACCAGCAGAGGTTTCTTTAAAAAGAAGCTTTTTAATCACAAAATTTAAAAAACAGGGGAAAAATCCAAACAGGCTGTCGAACAAAAAGATGGCACAAAAAATAAACAGACGAGCAGGACAGACAAGGCAGGAACAGACAGGACTGAATGGCTCAGGTTTCTGGAGAAACAGGGGTCAAAAATCCAAAAAGCAAACCAACATACAGAATTTGCAAGAGGAGACCAGGGGTCCGTTCTTCGTACGTTGCTTAAAACATCCAAGATCAAATGAGACATCCAAGATGATTTCATCCGGCTAATCCTGATCCGGCTAAGTGGGTTCTTTGAACACACCTGTTGTTTATGATTAGTATGGCTGGATTGAGTTATCTGAGACAACTGCGCGTTCATGCGTTTGTTTAAAAGGGGAAATGTATCGATAGTAGAAACAATGATCAGCAGCGCTGCTATTGGCTGTTCAGCATGGCCAAAGAACGCCCACAGTTTTTCTCCCAAGCAGAACACGAGCTTGGAAGGTTATGCCGAATTTGAGTCATTAATTAAAACACCTCAAAATCTGTTAAAGCCAGGAGAGAGGGCTGGCAAAAAGCAGCAGACAAATTAATGCGTAAATACTGTCCATGGTAGATGTTTCTATCACTTTCTACAGTATGAATTTTTTCATTTTAATAATTTCATATTTACTTTGTTCTTTTATGTCAGAGCCTCCACGGGACCCACTAGAACATGGGGACAAGTAAAAGTGAAATACAAGAATATTCTACAAAATGGTAGCCTTTAATTATTATACTTTATTTTAAAAAGGCACTTGTTATGTCAAGAGATCCAAATTTCAGTGTCATTCCTTAGAGACTGGAAGTAAAGGACATGTGCAAACTGGGAATTTTAACCTTAAAAAATCTTTATCCATAAAAAATGAAAATCTTCCTTTTCCAAGTCATCCACAGTTTACACGGTAAAACTGTATTGCTCCGTGTCTAGATAATCCATCCATAGTTTTTTCTAATACAATATACGGCTCGACAGGAAACAAGCCTTTCAAAGTAAACTAAACTTCACAATAAAATGGCCTGAACAAATCTTCTTACTGAATATGATAAAAATAAAAAGCAAACTATCATACAAATAACTTAAATATTTTAGATTTATGGCTCCAACATCACTTTTTCCTCTTTAAAAGCCACTGTTAAATTATGTGTCTGTCTGTTTATAACAGCCACTAAGAAAATCTCTCTACATTTACATTGTCGCGCTGCGCTAAAGGATCCTGTCTATTGCGCAATACGCGATTAATTCGAAAAACTCTGCAAATTATTCTTGCCCCTTTCCGCAACAGGTTGCTGTAGTAAAAATGGACATGGCTACGGCAGACTTCCCTATCTCCTCCGCTTATATAGCCATGATCTAATATTGTTTACATGAAATAAGCCTGCTCTGGAGCAGGTTTAAGCTGGCGCACATGTTGCTATGACAACAAGTGCAGGATGTCTTTCGAAGAACCAAACGATCCAAGATCATGCCAAATCGTCAACAATGAAATCCTGCTAACTGAGTTAGCGACGTACGAAGAACGGACCCCTGGACAGGACAACCTGGCACTGATGTCTGGTCTCAGCAGTTTATATGGAGGTAGAAGCAGGTGAAATCGGTGAGAGGTGATTGCAGCAGGAGTGGAGTTAGGCAGGTGTGCAGAGTAAGTAATTAGACCAGACATCAGTGCTGAGGCTCAAAACAAGAACAGATAAAAAAAAATCAAACCCAAACTAAGAAGCTTCTGAAGACATAACAGAATAAACTAAAACAGTAAACAAGAATCTAAACAAGAATCCAGACAAGACAGAACTCAAAACAGCCAGATAATAAAATACAGGAGAGAGAAGGAAAACTAAAACTAACATAAACCAGAACAGATCTCAGAATATTACACAATCAGTCATTTGAAAACAGCTTTTCAACATTTGTTATCACATTTTTTATCCCTTTTAATCAAATAACTCACTTTATTTATATAGCGCCAGTTTTAACCACATTTCATCTCAAATTATCTTAGACAGTCCATTCAATATCAATTCAAGTATATTAGTGAGATAGCGTTAAATACGGCAATGCTGGACCAAGTGCATCATCCAATTACAAAGGTAATTTCTGATTAACAGTAAATGGTGTTTGATCTTAACATTTGTGGCTGTCAAAAAAGCAAAAGAGGAGAAATGTGTAAGAGGATAAATTAGTTTTTAAAACTGTTAAAACTGTTTGTTCTTAACACTTTATCTCCTCAGCTTCCTGGAAATTGTCAGCTTAAGTTTTCAATTTGAATGAAAGTTGTTCATCATCTTTAGATTTTAATACAAACTTTCTGTTTTGTAGGCTCACTGGGGCTCAGTAATGTGTCCACGATGTCAAAAAGGCATTCTTTCTTCTATCGTATTTAATGCGGCGATGAATGTCCGTTGTCATTTCCAACTGGATCTGTTTAAACCATGGAAAAAAAATACAGCCTTCAGCAGCTTGAGCTTTACTCGTTCAGAACAGGTGAGGTCAAAGGGTTTGGAGAGATGTATTTTATTTCTGAACATGTTACCAAATCTTTCTATCTGTGCTGGTCACAGAACTGTGTTAATGTAGAACAATGCATATGTAGGCTTACATTAGTATTAAATCTCTTTTTTTAAACACTCAACCTGTCCTTACGCCCCTGGCCCAGTAGCTGCAATCTTTTTTTTTTTTTTTTTTTTTTTTTTTTTTTTTTTTTTTTTTTTTTTTTCCCAGTAGCTGCAATCTAATGAATAACAAATCAAGAAACTTCCAGATATTCAAAATGACACAAATTCCAAATACTAACAGTCAAGCAACTACAAAATGGTTGTCTGTCTGTCTATATATAATTCAATTCAATTCAATTCAATTTTGTTTATATAGCGCCAAATCATGAAACATGTCATCTCAAGGCACTTTACAAAGTCAAGTTCAATCATATTATACAGATTGGGTCAGATTATACAGATTGGTCAAAAATGTCCTATATAAGGAAACCAGTTGATTGCATCAAAGTCCCGACAAGCAGCATTCACTCCTGGGGAACCGTAGAGCCACAGGGAGAGTCATCTGCATTGTACATGGCTTTGCTGCAATCCCTCATACTGAGCAAGCATGAAGCGACAGTGGGAAGAAAAACCACCCATTAACGGGAAGGAAAAACCTCCGGCAGAACCGGGCTCAGTATGAACGGTCATCTGCCTCGACCGACTGGGGTTACAGAAGACAGAACAGAGACACAACAAGAGAGACAAAAAAAGCACAGAAACACACATTGATCCAGTAATCTGTTCTACATTAGATGGTAGTAGCGGGTGAGCCGTCTTCTCTGGATGATGTCACAGTTAACAGAACGCCAGACCAGGTGTACCTACTATGAAGAAAAAAGAGAGAGAACAGAAAGTTAAAGCAGAAATGACAACACATAATGCATAATTGAAGAACAGTAGAACTCAATAGAGTGAGAAAATTAGATCCTGATATACTCCAGTAGCCTAAGCCTGTAGCAGTAAAACTATAAAGGTAGCTCAGAGTAACATGAGCCACTAGTTATAATTTTTGTCAAAAAGAAAAGTTTTAAGATTAGTCTTAAAAGTAGACAGGGTGTCTGCCTCACGGACCAAAACTGGGAGTTGGTTCCACAGGAGAGGAGCCTGATAGCTAAAGGATCTGCCTCCCATTCTACTTTTAGAGACTCTAGGAACCACCAGCTGACCTGCAGCCTGAGAGCGAAGTGCTCTGTAATGTATCACGATCCCTAACATGCAGTTTACACTTTCTAACACGGTAACCTTTAATATCATTAAGGGTGTCTTTAAATATTAATAATGTCAATGTGTTATTATTATTATTTTACTATTATTGTGGTTGTTGTTTTTATAGAAGGAAATTTGTTCAACATCTTTTGTTTTTTAACACAAATCTCTTTTGCTTTGACAGGATGCTGTGAAACACAAGGACACAGTCGAGTGTCCACATTGTGAAAAGTTTTTTTGGCTGTGTATTGACTTTGAAAGTACTTACTCACCCCAAGAATATAAAGTTAACCTGTCCATCACAACTCAGAAGGTGAGTGAAGGATAACCTTCTTTAGTCATAATGTTATGTACAGGCCCGTATATGACGTTGTTGTCTAAATGAACACAGGGTGTTTTATATCCAGACAAGAAGTATGAGGAGGTCTTGTCTGTGTTTTTCAACATGTCAGTGAGAGATTTTCCACCAGAGAATATCCAGGTCTAGACTTGAGCTGGTGTTTGATCCTGTTCCAAATAGATTCATTAAAAATACAGCAACAAAAACCATTCTGGTTTTTAATTGAATTAGAACGTTCTATTATACAAAATGTTTAGCTTCCTTCTGGTGTATTCCTATTTTCTGGAATATATTATAGTGCAAAAGCAACATTCTATTGACTGTATTCAAATGTATTCATACCAAAAACCTAAAAAAAACTGAAGCTTAGTATAAACAAGGGCACTAAATGCAAATAAATTAGAAACCTCCTTGTTTATAATGAAAGAATGAACACCATGTATATTTTCCTTCCACTTCATAATTGCTGAATGTTTAATGTGGTGCGATGTTGGTCTGTCACATAAAATCCCTATCAAAGCCACATATGTTTGAGGTTGTAATGCCATCAAATATAAAAAATAATTATTTATTTTTATTATTAATTAATTATTAAATAATTATTAATCCTTTTGCAAGCATTGGCAACATTTTCTGCCTTATGTAACACTTGCATCTATTCTGTACATATTTAAAATGATTGCAGTACACAGTAGTTATTCATCAAGTTAGTTTTTACCTCTATTAGGTGGTTTGAAAACAGGAAGTCCAAACGCTGATTTCTGACAGGATGGATTAACACTAACTACCCTATTTTTCGGACCACAAGGCATACCGGATTATAAGGCACACCATGTATTAATGTGTCTGTGTGTGTCTTTGTCCACATATATGGAACACTAAATATTCTTCTCAAATGTGAAACATCACTCCACCTCTCCATGTCCACAGCTCGCTATCTGTCTCTGTCAGGAGGACAGAGTAGCTGGACTACACCGCCCCATTTCTAACATAAAGCCAAAACAAACATAACCTTTATATTGAATTAACTTACTAGGTTTATTGTTGGTAGCGTGTACTCCGGGTGCGGGCTGCCTAAAGGCGTACTGTGCCCATACTGTGAGCTTGTGGACTCCACAATGACTCTCCACTGACGTTTTACCTTCATAGTCCAGCGTACTGTTGCCTGCATTTCTTGTGGCAAATTTTCCTACAATTCCCAAACTTTCTGTCAGTTGGATAAGGGAGTGAAACGGATGGCAAAATGCAAGATTAGCTAGGTGTTTCTTTACCAGCAGGCTCAGTTAGAACAGAGAGGGACTGTGATGCTGCATATCTTTGAGACCGACTGCATGGAGCAGCTCAGTGTATCATGCTCATTGTCACTTATGAAACCATTCGATGTAAAGACTTCTCACCTCTGTGAAGTTGTAAAAATGTATCTCTGCATGCACCTGTATGCATGGACCTCCGCGGAGTGAACTACCCCTGAGAATATGGGGGCCTTTACATGAATGCACTTCTAGTTTAGACACTACAGTCAGGCAGGCTTGTAGACAGCTCAGGGATCTGATTGGGTAGTGGCACAGTGTACCGTAATGCTCAGAATATCCATTGAGCAGAGTGGAATTGTTGCTTACCAAAGTCCTACTTACGCATTTTAACAGAATTTTGAGCACATTGTACCAAATAAGATTGGTCAGTAAGCACAATGGCATTAAGGTGCGCCATCAGTTTGTTAGAACATTTAAGAATTTTAAATGGGCCATATTGTCAAAAAAATATGGTAGTGATGTTAAATGACCAGACAGTGTTTATAAACAGTAACCAGCAACAAGATTTAAAATAGTCATGTGAACATTGCAGCTGTGAAAACAACAGGCAGAGGCAAAACAATGAACTTCTGTTAATTCATAACTTATCTGACTTCTACTTAATGTTAATGCTCAGATTTTTGTTCTTGATCTTAAATTTGTACGATTGAATTTAAAAATGACTCTGAAGGTTTAAACAATTTTAATGAGCC
This sequence comes from Fundulus heteroclitus, assembly GCF_011125445.2. NCBI lineage: Eukaryota > Metazoa > Chordata > Actinopteri > Cyprinodontiformes > Fundulidae > Fundulus > Fundulus heteroclitus. Next base: position 104,925 of record NW_023397450.1, on the reverse strand, counting down.
TGTCACCGGCTCGAAGAGTTTAATTATCTTTGCTATAGTAAAGCTGTCAGCTTTGTGTAAATTATTTCACTTTTTATTTGTAATTGTGTGTTTTATTTTTGTGTGCAGGATGAAAATCAGGGAAGCCAATCAAGCTGTATGTAAAGTTGTTTACTGCTAATTATTTTGAGATCACCAGTCAGTCTGATCTACATGTCTTTATTATTATTATTATTATTATTATTATTATTATTATTATTATTATTATTATTATTATTATTATTGTTATTGTGTTGAAATGATTATGGTATGATTCTATGTACAATTACACACCTAGTTTTAAAATCAAAACATTCTCCTTTTTTATTACACTTTTAATTATTTCTCTGTTCTCTCTGTAGGGAAGGGATGGCCAGGTATGTATCTTAAAACAGAACTGATCAGTAAACAGTTCTATCACCACTCTACTATTTAACATTGTGCCCACACGTTGTTGTGGGATGGTTTTTAACTCCTGGAAAAACATTGAAACATTATACAGGATTATTCATCAGAGCCTGTAGACATCCATGGGTTTTTACAGCTCCCCTTGCTAAGAAATATGCCTAGTTAAAATCATAGTCAAGGTACACTGCAAACTTTTTGGAAGAGGTAATTAGTATATGTATTTTAATCAGAGGGGGGAAACTTATAAATTGCGTTTGTCATGTAACAGTACAAGAAGTAGTTCCAGCAGTCCAACTTTCACCCAATATTCTACACGATTGTCAATGTTTTGCATAAATTAATCATTTGTTTTTGTACCATAATTGCAAACTGAAGTTCTTCTTAGATTCAATGACATAACTGTAAAATTTAAATGGTAAATATGTTTCTCCAGTCATATCATCAACATAAATTCACTTTCACAAATTTGATCCACCCATCCTCTTTAAACCTTTCAGATTTATACACAGATAGTGAGACAGTGGATGACTTGAAGCCCAGTATCTTGCTTAAATTCGCTTTTAATGTGGTGGAGGAACTTGGATTCAAACTTGCAACCCTGCTAATTTATTTTACCCACAGTCATAAATGGCAACTGTTTGTCTTTTTCAGGGATAACCTTTATGCCAATACCAAAGAGAGTGAAGGTTTTCTATATGTGCACTGGTCAGACGTTTGGTGCCGATAATGAAGTAAAGGAGCAATTAGTAGAGAGAAATTTGCCATTTACTCGTGTGGAGGAAACATCACTGGAAGACTGTTATGTCATCGTTCTCTTCTGTCCAATCACATCCCGGGTTGGATCAGACGTGGAATCATGCATGGCAAATACAACAGGTAATGGAAATCATTTCTGTCAGTACAAGAATCACAACTAAAAGTCTATTTGGAAATTTAACTGTTGTATGAAAGGAAATTTGTTTGAATAAGATAATGGGCTCACAGTTTGTCACTTTAGTGCAGTCCTGACAAATAAAAACATGTTTTTGTCTTAACTGTTAAAAGAAGAGACCTTCTTAGGGACACTTAGAAACATAAACCTCTTGATTTTCTATGTTCCGAAACCCACAGTGTTGGGAGTAACGTCATTAGAAAATAACTACACTAGTGACTTTGGTTTCATCCAAAGTGGCGTGACTTGGTTTCAGATTATCCAACACTGTCATGTCTGTGCCTGAGAGCCAACGTAAACCTCGCCTCTCCCTTAACATTTACGCACCCTCCTTAACCTAGCCAAAAACAACAGCAAAAATTGCGATATTTGAAAACTATATTCTACACAGTTGTTTAAATCTTTGGCAGCGGCCACTTTCCTTTACTTCAGTAACATGTCTGCCACTTGCAGACGAGGCTTAGATGTTACAAGGTTTATTATGTATCCTCCTGCTTCAGGCGGTTTCATCTTTACACTCAAACTTTTCTGTGCAGATATGTTATTCAGGAAGCTGAAATGTGCCACATGGATAGATAAATAAGTAAACGGAGAGTTAATAGTTAGCATGGAGTGTTGTTTGGGTTTTTGATGTATGGTCAAAAATAAGCTAATGCTTATACTCTTTTGTTGTTTATTTTAAATTATATTTACAACTAGAGTGCATAAATGTCTTGGCTTTGCTCCTTATTTCTTCAGTGGTAGAAATTATTTATTGTCATAATCACAAAAACACTTGAATTACATTCTAACTAGCTGAATGGTGTGGCCCTCATTTAATTCTAATACAAAGTGTATCGTCTGTTATTATATTGCTTGAAAACCATTATTTTTTATCGCTGTACCAATTTTACAACCAGTTGTACCCTGTTAATGTTAATAATTATGAAGTTTTAAAACATCTAATTTGTTTTGTTGTTCTTTTATTCTAAACAATGACCATAATAACAATAACAATCATTTCAATATATTGTAGTTGATAGGTGTCTTGACTCTTGGTTCACTTGTTCCACCACACAAAAATTTTTTATAGATTAGTGTACAACGTCTTCATTGTACTATAATCTACTTCAAGTAGATTTAATTAATTATCATGCATTTCATAATTGATAATAGTATTTAAAGTTCCAATACCAGCAAAGTCATCCAAATTCACTGACATCTTAGATAGTAAAAAGTAACTGCATAGTTTATTTGCCTATTAACTAGTTACTCTGATAACTCTGAAGTAGCTGAATTGGTAACTTGGTTACTTTTTGGGAATCAGTAACTTACCCACCACTGCTCACTAATGAAGGATATGGATGGATATTACTGATATTACTGGAATAAGGTTCCAGATACAAGCGGCCAAAATGAGCATCTTCCAGCTGGACTTAGCCTTAGACACAGGGTGAAGAGGTCAGTCACCCTCCTCAGTCTAAATGTTGCTTCTCCAAATTAAAAAGAACCAAGATGTGGTAGGTCAGGAATCTGATGATGATGCCTCCTGGGCACCTCCCTTTGAAGGTCTTTTGGGGCCTTCTCCCAAGGGAAATCCAAACAATTTTAAAAAACAAAACAATTGTTCTTCAGTTCTTGTACTTGAAAATAGGCCCTTTTCCACTAGAGCTCAAATGTCCACTGTGTGTTTCCATATGGGGAAATTCATTTTCCTCTGGCTTTACTTTAATGGGGAAAAAGGTCAGAGTGTCAGGGTAGGATTTTTAAAGAGGCTTGGGGCTTTGTTCAGTGGATGAGGTTGTGTGCTGCAAGGCTACAGTCCACCGCAAGGCAGACTTTTTCTTTTATTTGTTACAACAACAAAAAAAGAAAGATCCATTGTTTCTGGAATCAGACCCAATTTTTGCAATCAGAGTATTTCACAGATTAGTTCTGTCTGTTATTGAGGATCTTAATAAGCAAGTAAAAAAGTTATATTCCTGAAATGTGATCTAATCCCACCTTTCTTCTTTTTCAGTGTCTATGTCGGGTAAACCAGTCATTTTGGTTCTGATGCACCACACCAGAGATGATGACTATTCAACTGCAGGAATCAGCTGGTCTGAAGTGTATGAAAATGTTATGCTTGATGTTCACCTTTTCTTCCATGAGACTAAGCCAGGATTGTTGGCATGTAGACAAAATGACGAGGCTTTTAGCATTATTACAAATGAGTTAAAAAAGTGTTCCAAACTTTTTGGTTAACCCTACACAGAAACCATGGCTCAGTGTGGGAGACTGGGGACAGTTGCAACAAGTTGTTTTCCTCCAATCAGTAACTTGCTAGATTGATGACTTTCAGACTGTATGTCCCCACCAACAGGACAGAAGATAAATTTAAAATAATTTTCTAAATTTATTGGAAAAAAATCAGTTTTTGGGGTATGAACGCTTTTTTTTCATGTGGGGTATTTTTGTCATACTGTCCTGACAGCATTAATGTATTAAAATAAATAAATAAATTCTTAGGTAGACTGAATAATTCTTGTTTATTTCTAAGTTACATTGTTAGCATGTGCTAAAATCTGTGTTGTCCTAGCTGACAGCCATGACAGAACCGTCCCATCGATATATTTGGGAACACCATCACACCACTGTTTGTTTTCCCATGGGTGAACTTTTAATCCCATTTCATCCAAGAAGCTGATTTTCTGGTTTTCTTTAAGCATTTCCAGCTTCATACAAGGAACTCCTTGAATTTCAAAGTTCTTATATTTGACAACCATGCTTCCCACCTTTCCTATCAGCTCTGTCCACTTTTCATCCAACAGTTATCATCGACATTGACAGCTGGAGATAGGCACCAGCAACCCTTGCGACCCCAACAGTGATAAGCGTGTTGGAAAATGGATGGATGGATGGAGTTATCATCCAATCACCTCAGTCTCCCTCCAGCCACCACTCTGCTCTTGACCAGCTCCACCTGCTGCTACTAATTACAGTCAACCCTGCTCACCTGTTCACCTGCCTACATATACCGGCCTGTTTCATCCACTCTATGCCTGAATGTCTTGTCTTGCCTCCTGTGCACTTCCACTGGGTTTCTTCTGGTTCTTGTGTGCTCTGTCATCTGGTCTGCCCCTGCCTGCTTCACCTGTTCAAGTCTGGTTCAGCCGGTCACCCCGCCTGCATCCTCTGGTCTTCTGACCATTATTGTCTGCCTGCAGCTTTATCCACTAGTCAATATTTCAATAAATCTTTAGAACTAAACTCTGTCTGGCGGATATCAGGTTCTCCAGCTCTATTCATAACAGTTGATTGCAACAGTTGACTTTTTTGTTTATAATGAATATTGTAAAACATATGTCCCATATAATCATATTCAAATGGTATTGGCCACAGTAAAAGGATGTACGTTTATTATATAAATAAATGTTGGTTTAGGCTCAATGAAAGAAAAAAGTGTTGCAATCATCCCCAGTCTCCCCTATATAGTTCCACTTAAAAGTTAGTGTGGTGTGATTTCTGTGTGTTTCAGTGAAGAAAAACAAATAAAAAGTACCCACTATAGACCTGTTTAGTGTTTGTAAAGAAATACACAGCATGTTCATGACAGTATGGACGCTAGCAAAGGCTTTTCAAGCTGGGCTAGTGATCTGTCCATGAAAAATTGTGAAATGTTCTCTAGAAAACTAACCTTAATATATGACTTGGTCCATGTATATTTACTGAACAGCACTATTACATTACCAAGTGGCCTAGCACTTGGAAACCCTAGCCTATTGTGGCGAGCTTTGGAAAAGAGCTTCAACTAATGTCAACACTCGTTGTTTAACTCTCTAAGGACACTTGTAGTATGATTTATTTTTTCACATCAAACAGATGCAGATTGGTGCAACCTTACCAGGTGGAGACATGATAGATTTAAAGAGTCTTTATTGTCACCGTGCGGCAAAATTTCTCTTTGGCCACTCTGGTTCAGAGTACACATAATGAAGACAAACAGATAAACAGGCAATGAACAAAGATTACAGTGTTGTTTGTATTATTATTATTATTAATAATAATAGCGTTCAAGAAAGATAAAAAAATAAAAGGATTATTCAAAAGTTGTATTAACTAGTTGTCCTTCATGAGTCGCAGATAATAGATAATGAGGTAATAATGTGCTCAATTAACAATTATGTTTTGAGGCTTCATTTACAGAAATGTGCATTTAGATATTCAGAGATGACAGTGTGCAGTAGGCAATTACATTAAGGTGGTTGTAATATATGGTGGACTAGTAACAGTGGGGTGATTTTAAAGTGTTGGACTGCAGTCTCCCAATAGGGTGTGATTGCCATCACAGCTCTTGGGAAGAAGCGGTTTCTAAGTTTGACAAAGTTAATTTGTAGTTCCAAACATATTTAGAGTTTTTTAATCAGTTTTTTAATCAGTTTTTGTTTTCCCACAGCCTGAATCACATGTAAATGAACAAATATGCAAATTATGGGATGACGTTGTCTAGCAACTTGCAGCGACTTTTTGGAGGACCAGCAGCGACTTTCCTTGTGGAGGAGTCGGCAACAGTGGTCACATAACCATAACTGATAGAAACGGAGCAATGAAGAAGCATTTCTGACAGTACCCATTTGCACCTGCTTGACAGCCTGAAGCCACAGACCCGTTTGGTTACTGTGAAACTGTCTATAGCCCCTTTGGATGCTATATAACTTAAGTCCATCCTGAGAATATTCAAATATTTGGAAATGTAACAAACAGAAATTTTGATGCCAGTTGCGATTATTGTATAATATTAGAATTGGTCCTGCCTTTCAATATGTGCGAAAAATATTTCAGATTTACCATCAGCGGCAGTACTTTTGTTGCCTCGCTGTACACCCAACTTCCTGATGATGTAGACTGTAATTGGGTTTATAGAAATGACTGGAGTCATGATATCTTTTAATGTTTTAATTAAATGATAAGGAGGTGTAGCCAGTGCCTGGTTCATTGAATGGACTGATTGTAAAGTAATAAAACCTCTTACAGATGGTAAACGGGAATTTTTAAAATAAGGTTGTGCAGACATTTATGGACAGGAAATGTTTAAATCCCTTTACTGTTTTAAAATAGATATATTTAGACCATCCAGTATATGGGATGTCCTTAAATGCTTCATAAAGGTTCAGCTCTAGCAAAATTCCCTCTGCTCAGAGAGACTGTTACAATGGGACCGGTTTAGTGTCACATCTCGTTTAATGTGCAACATTTTGGACTAGTTGAATAATGCACACAGTGGCATCATCAAGGAAGATCACTGAAATACAAACAAAACAATTAGGAAAAAGTGTCCATTAAATATTAGAAATTGAGCATTTAGCTTTTGTTTTCATGTCTTAATTTGGTGCTGTGTTAATATGGAATGTAATGGAATACAATATATTGTCCCTCAATAGGGAAATTTGGGCATACATACACAGGATACACCAGCATTACACACTGGATTAAGTAATTGAATGAAAAAGCAAATTTAAAGTTATGTTCTAAAGCAAAAGAGAATTAACTTATTGGAAATGGGAAATTTGTGCAGTTGTTAAATTATAATATGGCATATTTAAGTGAAAAACATAAATTATGTAAAAAAAGAAATGCGATATTCAAGTTAAATAGATAAAAAACAGTCAGTTTATTGGATGATGTGAGAAAACTATGCAATATGATTGTACGAGCAAATATCTTAGTGAAGCTAAAGCATGGGTAATTGGACATTAGTATCTGAGATACAGCGTAAATGATTCTTGATCAGATCAAGAAAATCCATTGAACAATCAGCATGTTTGTAAACACTGAGTCTGTTGGGAGCAGCAGAGATTATAAGTCTAACAGTAGCTGTAATGAAGGACCTGTGGAAGTGCTCTTTTTAGCAGCTATGGTGCAGCAGTCTGTCAGTGAAAGAGCTCTACAGCTCTGCAACAGCTCCATGTATGAAGTGGGAGAGACTATCCATGTTTCTGTGCAGTAATCTACACAGAAACATGGTTTACTGACAACATGCAGGAGTAGAGCTAGCAAGCTCTACTGCATCAAGCATGTGGTTTTTAAAAATATCAAATTGCACATTTCTGTAAATAAAGCCTCAAGATCACTGCAAAAAATTACTTCATTACTTGTGATCATTAGGACGGACTAATCTATGTAACATGGTTCAAATCACTCGATAGGGACTGAGATCAGAGCTCACGCCTTTGCTATGTACTTTTTTTTTTCAATTGCATGAACGCAAAAGACAAAAGAATTACATAATCAGCAACACCTTACATTCAAGGAGCAAAATGTTGGACCAGATTCTTACCACTCTAAACACAACGTCAGCCTCACTGTGCTATGTGTATTACAGAACAATACACATAGCAATTTGTGAAACACAAAACACACTTGTCTACATTAGATATTGAAGTATGTCAAAATGTGTCTTGCGTATAATTCCAAAGCGCTGACTGACAATTCACCGAGCTCACGATCCAGTTGATTAAACACACACATCAGGTGTACAAACACAGGATTGCTTTTTTTTATATATGAATGTGTCTATAGTTTTCATGAGTGATTAAATTTGCACAGGATCTGAGGTGTTCTGCATATTATGTGTGTAGTTGTCCCAGTTGTGTGTGTAGTGTTTTGAAATTCTGAGCCTTGTTTTCAAAATTTAGTTTAAGCAGTCCAATTACTCCAATTGGGAGTATTTTACAATTGAATTGAAATGTTTCACTGCTTCATACCCCTTTTCAGTCATAATCACAAAAATATGCATTTAAGGTAATTATACAAAGATTATGAATTAAAAATACACACACACACACACACACACACACAGATTTATAATTTCACTGGATTGTCTGAAAAAATTAATAGCATTCAATAGCATCGAGTAAGCCTCAGAATTAGCCCAGTCCATCCGTTTCCAGTTGTTTTTGTCTTTTGTGAATTTGTTTTGTGAGACATAAATGTGTTAGACTTGTTGTATTTTTTTTACATTAGAATTTGTTTTCTGACATTTGCGTTTGTTTACTTGTAAAGGTGTTTTGTGTGATGTTCAATTGTTTTCTGAAATCTAAATTTGTTTAGTGCTTATAGAAAGATTCTTGATGTTGGTTTGCACCTTCAAGCCATCGTAAGACAGTGCCTTGTTTTTTTCTGGTTCCTTCGATCAGACATATTTGCCATTTTGTTTTATTATCTTTTAACATATGAAAGTAATTTTAAACATTAATCTGCCAGATTGTAAATAATTTTGGATTTCACATGTAAAAATTCAGAAACTCTGCAAAAATATGAAAAATTGCAGAGCAGCAGAAAATATATTGATTGCACCATAAGCAGCAGCATTGTTTAGCTCCAAAAAATAACTATAAGGTGCAGCAGAACCCTTTGGATTTAAAAACAAAGACACTAAATAAAAAATGTACACTGTTGAAGATTTCCTTCTTGCGCTAGTGTTTGCGTTACTCTGTAACAACTTAAAAATGAGGAATTGTCTTGTGTTGTGCCATATTAAAACCATGATGATATAATTGATGTCAGATGGAATTCTGAACCCACAGCCACAAAGGAGAGTTTAAGCTGGGATGGCCTCTCTCTCAGCAGGGCGCCTGATGTAAACCACACCCCCGCAGACAAAAGGTCAGAGCACTCCTGACCAGACCCTCACTTCTGACCACACTTCCCGCAGACCGCTACTTCCTGGAGCACTACAGGACAAAGCTACTTTTTCTTCCTGCTGAAACAAAGGAAGAGTCCTGTACAACAATGGACCCTGGCAGGGCCTGAAGAACGCACCACCCAGCACCTGGGAGAAATCTCTCATCGCCCAGGGGATATAACCAGTCAACTGTTAATGGAGAATTATTCTGAAGTCACTATGACCGGCTGCCTCTCGGACACAGGGTTTCAGAAGATATGATGTCTGTGCATGAAATCCACCATTTGCTGATTGCAAGGTCAATGCTTGTGTATTACTATGCAGAATACTGATTGTCTAGGATAGATTGGCTCTGTTTTGTATAACTGCGGGCCTGCCGAGGAGTATTTAGAAGGGAAGCTAGAATGAAGATATTGAAGACAGGGCAGACGCAGACTGCAGCGGGACCGAGGGGTGCGATTACTTTCCATCTATGTGATCTCTGCTCTGTTTTTCAATAAAAGTGCTGGAACTTCATCACCGCCATCTCCTTATTCAGCAACTCTGGGAATTCAGTTATTGTTTAGAATTCCATCCACATTTGGCATCAACAAACAGAATCTCTGACCGACGAGCTGGTGAGTCCGAGGATAGGAGCAGCTTTGGTTGGCCTGGAGAAGTTTTCCGGCCTCTGTAACTCCGAACGGATATTCAAAACTATCCTAGATTCAATTGGTATTGCTCAAAACGTGCAGAAACCAACGCACTCTTGCCTTCATACGTTGGACAGTGTGCTTACATTGATTGTGAAGAATAAGCAGTATTTCCTCACAACCCTGTCCTATCTGACCATTTTTTAATCTGTGGAGGTGCAACGTTAAAGCCAGGATTAGGCTTTAGAAAAAAATTCAGCCAAACACAGAGAGTGTTTCAAAATGTTTATTGAAATAAACTTTATGGTGGAAAACAGGAAAGTGGAACCACTGGGAGGGAGAGACAAAGGTAAATTGCTGCTGAGGATTCAATGAAAAGCTCGGAAAGAAATCACTAACCTTCTCAGAATCCAGGGGGAGTTGATGGATTTGATCATAGGTTCCTTGAGCTCTGTTGAGATCGAGACAGGGATAGTTAAGAGTAATGATGTCACAGCAGACTGTCTTGGACACAGTACGCAGCTTTAATCTCAGCACTTGGGAAAATAGCTGCGTCTTGAGAGGCTTCTGTTAGACAGTCAAAGGTCAAACACACGAATGCAGACTCAGACAGACAAATCCAGGTGCTAGGCAAGAAAATGAGAGTCATGGACCGTATACTTGGTCTTGGTCCATAAATCAGAAGCCGATGAGGTGTCAGACGAGGGCAAGATAGGCAGGTGAATCCAAAAGAAGAGAACTTGATCATAAATAGGTAAGGCAGGCAAAGAATGCTGAAGATCTACTCACAATGCCTTTTAAATAATCTGGCACCAACAGACTGAAAAAAATATCTATTATATAAATGTGGGACCCAAGTGGTAGATCTATTAAATAAAAACTGCAGGAATTGTGGGCAGGGTTGTAACGAAATGAGCCGATAAAAGTTAACAAGAATTTATAAAAAAAAAAAAAAAGGATGAGTCAGTAAAAAAAATGTAAGGCAGTAAGGAACAGCAGAGTCAATAGAAAAGTCCGTATAAGGACGATTGGTCTCTTAGCTAGCCCAAAGGAGGCGCGGTCCACTCCGTCGCTCAGTCCTTCCCGTCACCAGCTGATGGATTCTCCAAGACCACGGGAGAATCTCGACGGCGATCTTGCCACTCATACTCCAACGTCCAATCATCCATTCCTCGACAGCGACCAGTTGGACGAATCTCTGCAGAAACCAGTCCCCTAGTCTTGCCGCCTTGCTGCTCCCACACCTGTGATCTGTCCGGCTCCATGTACGCTTCGACTGCACAGCTCCCTCTTTATTACCATCCTCCCAGTCTGCATGCAGCTTTGCTAATAGAGAACCCCTGTGGTCTGTGGTGGGCGTCGCCAGGTATGGGTGGTAACGTCACTTCAAAACAAAAGCAAAATCAGAAAAACATGCAAGACAAAAAGAAAATAACTTCAACTTATAGCAAACAAATCCAAATCAGCAAAGTAGGAGACATGCAATTTAACTCAAAGAAAAAAACAAGACCACATTACCACATAAAGGCAGTGGAATAGGTGAATGGAATGGAGCTAATTTCAATCTGCAGTAGAAAAGTCAGGATTTTCCTCAGTCAGCTGGACCAGAATTAGCAGACCCAGTCCACTGATACAGGTGAACATCCAGGGAACTGATGTTGAGATTGTGGACTCTTATAACTGCATGGGTGTTCACATTATCAATTAACTGGACTGGAGTCACAACACTACGGAGCCTTAGAGGGGTCATCGCAAAATGTTTTGCATGTTGAGAGAATGTGCTCTCGTTTAACTACATTGTGCTCTCGTTTTACTAAATCGTGTGCACAATTTATTATATTGTGCTCTCCTTTTACTATAGTGTGAGCTCATTTTACTAAATTGAGCTCTCATTTTAAGCATAATAAACGAGGGAACAATTTATTAAACGAGCGCACTATTTACTCAAATGAGCGCACGATTTACTAAAACGAGGGCAAACGAGAGCACAATTTAGTGAACATGGTTATAGAACATTGTGTGCACAATCTACTTAAACGTGGCCACAATATGTAAAACGTGCACTCAATATTGTCTTGACACATGTAAACATGAGGACGTTATAGTATATTCGAGATCTCGATCTACCAAAACGCACCCGCGAATAATTAAAACGTGTCCTTGAATAAATTGTGTTCACAAAAAGGCTATAGTTAACAATCCTGTAGATAGTGGAAACTGGTCGAATAGCTTACATTTCCATTTCGTAGCCTTTGAGATGGATCTGGTCAGGATATACCATGGTTTGGGCATGGCGTATAAGGAAATATTGAGAACTCTAGCCATCCAGCATGGGATGGTTATGAGTTTAAGCACATTAAAAAGGATGCTGAGGACGAACCGTCTCCGCCGTCGTGAGTATGACGATTTAGGAAAACGTGCTCACGTTTGATTAATTCGAGGGCTCAATTAAAAGGAAACGTGCTCACAAATTATCAAGACCTGAAAAAAAAAATCACTTAAAGTGAGCTCTCCCGGGCTCCGTACAACACAGATGATCTTTACAGAGAGTGTCAGAGCTGAGCCTTGATAAAAAGCAGCCGTTGTGATGAAGACGAAGTGCAGCACAAATAATTTGTTCAGAACTGAGAGCGTCACCTCGTGGTTTAAGAGTGATGTGCCGGCTCAGAATAATATGATAAATCAATGACATTGGCCAAAAACGATAATGCTTGAAAATATATGAATCCAGAAACGATAAGACATTTAATCGTGATCTGATAAGCCTCTCCTGAAAGAGATTTCTGTGGAGTATTTGTGCTCCAGCATGCAGGCTCCTCCAGAAAAGGTGTCAAGTCTAAGCACCTAGAACATCATACAAACAGGGAAAGAAAGACACAAAGACAATTAGTTTGGTTTCATTCTCGAGGAGAGTAGGAAGAAGACCGCACAGTTACAATCTCCAACCCACTCTGCCGGTCTTCAGCATTCTCCTCGGTTTTATTGAATTTGGGGCGTTTCCCCTAGTTACAGGACTGAGGCTGTACTAAGGGGTGGGGGAACAGATAGTTTACAGCCTCAGTTGTCAACAAAGATACACAACTGAGTAATCACGTTTCAGTCAGCACATAATCTTGTAGCTGAGTCTTCTTGTTTCAGGAAGGGAAGAAACAGAGTGTCTTCTGTTTCTTCACAGGGACATGATTAAGCTATCATGTGAGTAATATGATTATATCAAAGGCTTACATTACTACATCATAACAAGATAAATGGATTAATGAAGTATAAACATTAATCCCAACATTTTCCCCCCATTTACCTTTTCAGACAGCTCCTTGTGCAGATCTCAGTTAAAATAGACGAAAAACAACATGCAACAACACAATATCTGAGCAAGCGTAGGGAGGATCGGGGTCTTTCTCACCCCCCCCCCCCCCGTTATCCGGTTGCCGCCCGGAATCTGGGGCCTGGTGGAGGAGCGGGCCGCCGGGTCCGGGGTCTTGTGGGAGGTTTGCTGTGGGGCCCTGGTGACATGCCCGGGCTGGGGACACCTCTGCTCTCCCCAAAAAAGGGGTGGGGTTGTGGCTAGTGTATGGAAGAAGGGGGGGGGCTAGATATTTAGAGGGGGAGGGAGGTTCTGGTTTGGTGGCCTGCTCAGATCGTGTTGGCCCCACCCCTGGAGAGCCTTTGCCGGGGGTTGTCTGGTCCGGGTAAGGGATGGGGTGGGGGGGTGGGGGGGGTCGGGACCGAAACAGGCACCGAGTAGGCAGGACAACAAAAATTTCTTATTGCCACATTGCCATACAGGACACTGTAAAAAATAAATAAATAAAATAAAGCAAAAACTCAGGGTTAGCCCAAACAAACTCTCTGGTCTCAAAATTTTACTGAGGGTAAAGGCTTTGGAGCTTTCAGAAATGGAAAAGCCAGGATCTGCAATACAGCAATCTATACTGTTTGCAAAGATACTGCGATCAGACCTATGGACTTAGATACAAGTCTTATCAGACCCTAAAGACTACTTGCACCCTTCTCAGGAAGCATGCTGGTCAGTGCGATCAACTGAATAAAAAAAAATGTGTGTCATTGTCAGGGAGGCTCAGAGACAGGAGGACCCAGAATTCAACCAGACAACAGAGGTTAGTGAAAATGCAAGATTTAATGAGAATATTTTGGCAAAACAGTGGTCAAAATCATAATCCAAAAATGATACACAAAAAGGCAGTCCAAAAACTCACACAAGGATAGGCAGAAAACGTGGAACTTAAACACACCAGAGGCTGGACATGGAAAGACACTACAGAACATGACAAGACAAGAGATGACAATGAACTGGCATAGGAGACAGACTTAAAAAGGCAGGAGAACAAAGGAGAGAGAGTGAGCCAGTTAACCAGAAACAGGTGGAGGTAATCAGAGGGAGGGAAGTGGCTGCAGGAGGAAACAAGATGACAGAAAACACGTGGAAAAGAACAGACACTAAACCAACCCTAGAACATAAATAACCATGAAGAACAAACCTAAGACAGAAGATAAAACTAAGACTAAACAGAGCACAGAAGGGAGATCAGAACTAATACAAAGACCGGATACACAAGTACACAGGCTAAACAAGAATCCAAAACAAGACAGAAAAGAAACAAAACCTGAGGTGGAAGAGAGGAACAACTGATCAAATAATAAACATAAACCAAAACAAAACCCAGATTATGACAGTCATAATTTGGAGGTGTCTGGTATGGTTTTGATTTAGATTAATCTTTTTCTTGTAATTTTTTAAGTTCTATAGGTCTTGCCATTTTCAGTTATTAGTTTTGCAATTTGGGTTATGCCATAAGATTCACTTCATGTTTAAACTTATTAGATGTTTTCCTTATTACTGCATTTCTTTACGTTTTGCCTTGTAGTTAATTTCTGCATTAATTTTAACTTATGTCCCTTTTTTTATAACCAACTCAATTCTTTTTTATTTCAGATTGTCAACCTTTACCATAGCCCCAGCAAATTTAGCTTATTAAATCCACCTATCTCATCATATTCATGCCAATCACCTGTTTCCTCTGCTCTACATATCAGTCATTTCATTCATTCCTCATGGGGTTCTACTATTTGCCATGCTGAGTCTGTTCTGTAATTACCACACCAAGCCTATTTATTGTCATACTGTAGGGTTTTTTTGTATCACAACTGTCATCAGTAAGCTTTTGATTTTTAATTGTCATTAAATTATTCAGCTTACCTTGCTGCTTCTGCTTCCACCTGGGTCCATCTTTAACTGTCCCTGATGGTGTTGAAACATATCTTGTTGTGTCGGCATCATCTATTCTATCTGAAGCGGTGTCTGTTTCATAAAAAATTTCAATATTGTATCACATAATGACAATAAAGATTCTTGATTCATGATTATTATTTTTTATCTTTGTTTTAGTCTTTCTGAGTAGTCCATTCTCTGTTGCTTTAGAACTAACTTTAAATGAAATTCATTACTGATTTAGTCTAAAACTGTGTTTTGGCCGCTGTCGTGCCCAACTTTCCCTTTTTATTGGACAATAAAGGAGTTACTTTATTTTATCACACAACCTATCCCTGCATTACTGAAAGTGAAAGTAATGTGAAGTGAAAGTAACTGCTGTTGTTTCACAGAAGCTGCAGAGTTTCCTCTAAGTCACGTGACCATGGTGCATGGAGGCGGGGGGGGGGGGGGGGGGGGGGGGGGGGCATCGGGGGTATTTAAAAGAGGGCTCAGTTTGTCTTAGTGATGCTGCAGAACACCAGAAAAAGGATCTACCAGAAGATGAGAACACCATGAGCTCTTCAGGTAATCTTTTCTTGGTTATACTTCCCAGCTTTCTCTTTGATGTACAGTATTTTTTCTGTGTATTTAAATCGGTCTGGGAAGCATGGACCTGATTTCCCTTAAGATATATTTAAATTTGATTCACTTCAGAGCCATAAAAAAATACAAACTGAAATTGTTACAGATGATAAACTCAGCCCGTATCAACCAATCTACCCTAGCTGTTGTAATCTGTTCTATCTTAATCACACCTAATTTCCTGCTGTTACAGCTACTCGCAAAAATTTACAAAGAATGTTAAACAGTAAAATTCTATTCATTAAGTGCATTAGTAATCCACAGCAAAATGCAAAGATGAAAATATTTTATACAGTTACAGTCTTTGGCCTTTTTTTTGACAGAGACACGCTTACCGTTACTTTATCCTGACGCCTTACTCAATCTAAAACTAAAATGCTTGGTTTGAGTGTGGACTGAAGTTATGCCCAAAAATAACTATTCCTTGCTTTTTGCATGTTTCTCTTTCTATATCCATGTTGAATCAATGGCTGGAGTAACAGAATGTAAGAATTTATGTTTTTGCTCAGCTGTGCTGTCTGCAGTGAGAATAAAGTTCGGATCGTCTTTGTTTAATATCTTAATTGCGGCAAAGCACAACAGAAACAGTCTTGTATACTTCATGTTTGTTGTGTGTGTCAAAAAGAGGCAGATGCAATAACAAAAAAAACAATTCTTTTTTTTACTTGTTTATATTATATTCAGTGTGTTTAATAGCTGGACATAACCGTTTTGTTTTTATGTGTGAGGTGCAATTAGTTTCATATGCTTCTAAACAACAGATGACAAAGTCAAATAAATCCATTTTCATAAAAAAAGTTTCATGAAAGTTGAACTTTACAGTGTTGTTGTAGAAAAATATTTTGTTAGTTTGTTTTATTTAAAACATCCTATGAAAAAGTGACATTGCTCTGAGGACAGAGCTTTACAGAAAACCACACACACACACACACACACACACACACACACACACACACACACACACACACACACACACACACACACACACACACACACACACACACACACACACACACACACACACACACACACACACACACACACACACACACACACACACACACACACACCAGGAAGTGAACGATATGATAAAGAGGCAGATGAGCTGGGAAACTCAAACAACTCAAACAATAAACAGTTTCTTGTGATGAATTTGGATGGACCCAAGAAATATCCGAAAACAAGTGAGTACAAAACTTTAACAGTCTTTATTTAGACGCTGGCGGCGCGGTCCCCTGGCACGGCTCGCACTCTGCGACTGGCAACTCCTGAAGGCAGAGTCGTAGGTTAGTGACCAGCAGGAATTGACAGGTAGGTGAGAGAGAAGTAGGGTCACTAACCTGGCCGTGCTGAGGGCAGAGCTCTGACTCTTAATGTCGATGGGGTCCGAGAGGGGGTTATCCAGGGCTCTTTATCCAGGTCCAGTCCGGGTCTTTGTCGAGGGGGAAATCCGTTTGATCCACACAGCGGTTTCCAAGGGAGAGTCCAACAGAGTATCCAAATCCAGGTCCAGGTCCAAAATCCAAAAAGCACAGACAGACAGGGGGGCAGGCGATCTCGTTTACTCACAGACAGGCTGGGGTCAGAAACACGGAAAGGCAGTCCAGATCTCTGAGGCTGACAGGCAGAACCCAGGCAGGCAGACAAATCCAAAGGGGGCAGACTGGTTTCCAAAAACAGAGGCAAAAACAGGTCGAGAGGCAGACAGGAATTCAAAAACAAGGCTGGAAGCGCTCACCGTATGGCTAGAGACATTCTGGCACTGGAGGCTGCGAGGAGCAGAGCTTATAAGCAGCTAGGGCGGAGAGAAGCACAGGTGCGCTGATTGCAATCAGCAGCTCCAGTGCCAGAAACGTTACATTTCTAGGTGTTTACATTTTTAAACCTTTTAACTACAGGGATTCCAGCATATGCTTTTCAAAAACGCTAACAGCTAGGTCTGCAGCATGGGCACTGCATGGCTCATCTGTGGCTACATCATGTGGCTAAACTACTCAGACAAATCCCATGTTGCACAAAGCTTCCTTAAAGTTTAAAAACTCCCAGAGGGTATGCTTCAACTTGACTCATGCAGAGATCTGCTCAAGGTAACGGTATTAGCTGTTGGAGAGGATACAGAAACACGTGTGTCTGTACGCATGCTCTAAAATCGATTCTCAAATCAAAATATAGATAATTTTGATTAGCCATATGAGTTTATGTATAGCAATAGCAATAACATAGTGAAAAGTAACTAAACTACTAAGGCAATTTATAAATAATATACAAGGTGTTAAAATAATTTTTTGCTTCTGCTTTGGTAAATGCAAAAAATGCTGCTCAGTCAGTCGGTAGACCACAGATGTCAAACTCAAGGTCCGAGGGTCGAATTCAGCCCATCAAGGCTATTTATCCAGGACTCAAGAGGCAATAAAAGGCATATCATGTCATAAAGTAGAGCCATATATCTGCTTAAAGTGTATAAAGTGGCTAAAACTGTGCCCCCTGTAGTGAATGTTGATTTTTTTATTGTGTAGTAACAGAATGAATGCAAAGGCAAAGTAGGGTCATCTTTGCAAAGTGCTAGTGGCGGACTGACCACTAATATATGGACTTTTGTGTCCACAGTGGCATGTCTGACTGTAATGAGATGAAAACGGGTAAATTAAGGAATTTGTTTTGGAAGCCCACACTTTCCATGGGCAGCATACAGCAGATATCAGTTTAGCGCTTATATGCGTCACAGAAGAACGGTTCATAACCACTGATCACTATTTATTCACTAGAAAGCCAATTGGCCGTTGGTAGTACACATCGATGTGAAGCCACCAGCTGCCATATTGGTACTCTCTATTTTCCTCCAGTAACTAAGGAATACGTGTGCTACAGCATCGAACAATGAGGATTTTCTCATGTTCAGGGGGGCATAAGACTTTTAAAATGTCAAATGCCCTATAATTTTATGTCTGTGCATTAGCCTTTAAATCTGACATAGATTTACAAAAGAGCTAAATTAATTAACCAATTTAAGCACTCCACAGAGCTCCAGTTTCTACACTAGAAAAATCACATAAATTTGCTTAATGCACACTCAAGTGTACATGTATACCCATACATTACATACACAGCATGTGTATACACACACACATTTATGCATAATAATAATAATGATAATGCAAGTAACAGTAAACAAACTACCAAAAATATTTTCAATGATGTAATGATATACAGAGTTGTGCTTCTATTTAAGAATTTGCATATACTATACATACAAGCATGTATGCACACACACACATCTACACAAACACACAAACACACACATACACTATCCAGTGATTAAATAACTTAAATAACAGAAGTTGCACACATAGTTCAGCTTACTGGTGCTTGAAGAGGAAAAGTTTTGAAAATTGCTTGTGTATAGGCAGCATCACTGTGTGCAAATCTGCAATCAACCATATTATATATATATATATATATATATATATATATATATATATATATATATATAAAACAAACGTGCAAAATATTTTAGCACATGACTTTCTCAAATGAGAAATGTCCCAAACATTACAACAGTGACAACATAGTCTATTTAAACAAAAACATTGACATTTCACAGTGAATTACTTTCTATTTACTTTAATTCCTATTTTCTAAAGTTAGACACAATGTCAACGACTAACTCGGTCAATGTAATCGAGTCGGTCCGAGCTAGCCAGACTATCGTTAGGCTACAGACTATACTATAGGATAAATCAGCGTATATATGGATTCTCTTGGTACTTGATAATGTTAGTACATCCCCTGACTGTAAAATTACCTGTGAAACGTCTTCCCACAGCCAGAAAACTGCTTGTTGTTCCAACCAAAGGCTGCGCACGTCGGCATGTTTATGTTGTGATTCTGTGAGAGTAGGGAGTAGGAAGATTGCGGCCAGTGACTTCAGTTTTTCGGCCAATCGGCTATCCAGTAAATAAATAGAGATCAGTGGTCATAACTGACAAGGTTGTTGCAGTTGTTACAGACAATGGGAAACATATGGTTGTTGTGTTGCACTAGGTTGCATGGAGGCACCATTAATTTCTTGCACATACACTGAATTTAATTGTCATAGTGAAAATCTGTCCCGGAAGTGTTGCAGAAGTGCAATATGATTATGTCCTTTCTCACCACAGCACACAGAAGCTATTCAACATCAGCTGATCGCAAGCTAATCCAGTCAGTAGATGCCTGATTATATTCAGTTTTTTACATGCTGGAGAGGATCTGTAAGCAAATCTGTGACCACAGCCCCCTGCCTTCTGGGGAGGAATGCATTATTCTTCAATGAGGGAGAATTACTCCCATCAAGCAAACAGTTAATGCTCTACAGCCATTTGAAGATGTTTTTCCACGGAAAAAGTATGTTTCATTATCCATAGTGATTCTGCTTGTTTCAGACATTCACAGGGATAGAGCAGCAGTAATTTAACATGACCTAGAGCTAATTTTGAGGCCACATAAAAATAAAATATGGTTTGGACAAAAGCTGGACATTGCGCAATGTCAGTGGGACAGACATCACTTCTCCAGCTTTGAGCAGCCAGCCCTGATGATTCACTTCTATGTTTATGCGTCAAAATCTTTTTAGGAAACCAGGAAAACCCAGACCGGAGTTTTATTGTAAGAGTATTCTCTTATAAATCAAATGCATTGAAATCTTTTACAAAACAATAAGAAATAGCTCCGGATTAACTAATTATTTATGGAAAATGTGGGGGTATTTCAAATGTCATGTCGCTTTCACATGTAACTATTGTGGCAGCTATATTTTTAAGGTCTTATGGGTGATTGTTGCTTGATGGGTTGAGTAGTTGTTTGGCAATCAGAAGGTTGTGGGTTCAATTCCACCTTCCTCTTGCCACATGTTGATGTTCCCCTGGGCAAGGCACTTAACCCCAAGTTGCCTACTCAGCTTCATCTCGGTGTATCAATGTGTATTGTACTGCACTTTGGATGGTCAGTATGACTGGAAAAGCACTATATACGTTCAGTCCATTTACCACATTTTTCATCTCTATGATTGATCACAAAGGACCTCTCCTGTCTGAAGCGGTCGTCAGTCACACCTCTTAAACACTTTAGATCAGCAATTAAGAACTCCATTTAGGTTTAATCTTAGATAATCTGTGGGTACCAAATGTGCTATTTTTAAACAAAGGGAATTTCCAATAATGAACCTAGAAAATAAGAGGGTTCAGTTCCTCCCCCAGAACTGGGGGCTGCTGGGCCGAAGAGGATCAAACCCAACACTGTTCGATCACACCCTCTGTCCGTGGTTTCAAATGTTTTAACAGCTGTGTTAATTTCTCTGTGTTAAAGGGAACAATGAAACTGTGACGAAGAAACCTTTATTGGCAGTCGAGGCCAAAAAGAAGCCACCCCATAATGCCACTAACATCGAAAAAAGAGAAAGAGGAAACACCAAGGAGGAAGAAAAAGGAAACACAACTGACACAAGCAATGTTGAGGCAAATTTTGTGGACCTTTCTGATGAAGACCAATCTGTGTTGGAAAAATTTGTTTGTGAGTCTGTCGATTTCTTTTCATTCATCCTCCATTTTAGTGGTTATGGAATGCTGTTTTCAATATTCAGAGCAGTTTAAACAATATGCAGGTGATGAAACTGTCAAATATTTTAACAGTATTTGACAGTGATTAATATTCTATTAATCTCTCTGAACCACTCCTGTTCACAATCATCAATCCAACTAATGAATAAAGTAAATTTTAATGTATCTCCTTTGTGACTTATATTTAGTTGAGGATTTACTAAAAGGCTCAGCTAAGGTAAACCCATAACCTCATGAGCTATGGGTTTACCTTAGCCATACCTCATGGGCTATGGTTCTCCTATCAGAGTGATATGAGAACCAGGATGGGAATCAGGACAATAATTAATTGAAGTTAGATAGACATTTATGAGTCAAAAGATTGTAGACAGAGTGTTGGAAAGTGTCAGCTTAAGGCAATGTTGGACAACATTGAAATACTCCAAGTCAGTTGCGTAGTATAAATATTGTTTTAATTGTCTGCCCCAACAAAGGGCAAGAATCAGATTTTAACAATGTCACTAAAAGCTCACACACTGTGATTAGAACAACAGTCTATGATATAAAGAGTCAGAAGACATTAGTCTTGGGGCATGATGGTGGACCAGAGGTTGTGCACGTGGCCCATGTATGGAACCTCAGTCCTCAACGCGGTCATCCTGAGTTCGAGTGCCGGCCCGTGGACCTTTGCTGCATGTCATCCCCCCTCTCTCAACCCTATTTCCTACCCTTGTTCCTAACTTTCCAGTTAAAACCTGTAGTGCAATAGTAACTTTTGTAAATTAAAGAAACCACTCCCTTTGGGAGTGAAGAAAACAGCTAAAGGCATTTCATTTCACGAGCTGAAAGGAATGGAATTAACAATGTGCAGAAAAGATGTGCAATTGAATTAACATTCCACACAACAGTAATAGTTGAGTTATTTAAGTCTGTTTTAATCTTTGAGCTGAGCCTAAACCCTCATCTCCACAGTTATTGACAACAAGAGTAAAGAGAATGCATTCCAAAGCTCTGAGGAATCACCAAGGTCACCATCACCGGTAAGATGAAATGCATGTTCGAGTAGAATATAGAAATAATCAAAATCTATCAAATCTGAAGATCTCAACCTTGAGTCAGGCACACTTACGAGCACTGTGAAAAGCCATCATCAGTAGTTATTCAATACAAACATAGAGTATCATTGGTTACAGCCTCTGTGTCATGTGCCTGGAGCCAGACCCAAGTGCAGACTGTAGGTCAATGATTTTTATTATTATTATTATTATTATTATTATCATTAATAATAATAATAATAATAATAATAATAATAATAATAATAATAATAATAATAATAATAATAATAATAATGATAATAATAATCTGCAATAGACTGGCGACCTGCCCATTGATGGCTGGAGACCTAGAGATTTACCTTTAGCTCTCCCTGGCCAATTATACCTGTTGTTATAAGAATTTTCCATTCTTAAACTTTGAATATCATCCAAGCACAAACACTTTCAATGTTCAGGTTTTTATTTACCTGCAGATCAGGGACATCTACATGTGATACAACTGTTTACAACTGGTTGTCATCTTGTATTTTTAATCTAAACTTTCTGCAATTTCCTCAGGAAAAAGAGAAAAGATTTTCCATTGTGTGTCCAAACTGTTCCGAGAATATAGCATCTATAACAGTAAACGACCAGGATATATTCAACATTCAAATCACAATCAAACCTGAAAAGGAAGTCACCAGTGAGGACAATCAAGATATGGTAAGGCTAATGATCATTGAATCTATGTATAAAGTTGCTGTGTAAAATTTTCCATACTGTAAAACCTGTCAGCTGCATTGAGTTTAATGCATAGATTGTGTCCAACAAAGTTTTTATAATGAGTTTCTGACACAGAACTTAAGTTTGTGCTTTTACCAACATTTAACTTATGGTTGTAAATTGTCCTGACATTTCTTGAGTTGGGAATATGCAAATCTTAAAGCCGACGTTACTTTCAGTCTTAAGGCAACTTTTGAACTTTTGCTTCTATGCTGAAGAGGCTTAACATTTTTTACAGTGTAGGTTTAACTGTATTTGATTTATTTAGATGAAGTCATCCTTGAGCATTCAACACTGATACATATTTCCAGTGAAGTTATTTTACATCTGAAGATGATCCCCTATGTGCGAAAAATTATAAACTTTATAGTTAAACAAATGCTGGAAATGTTATTTTCCTTTTTATGAACTTGAAATATTATCACCAGTAATTTTCTACCACCATGCCAATGTAGAGTAAAATTGTGTTTTTTATTCTTTCTGTGCTTTTCAGTGCTACCGTCTTAATATCCTGTCACTGAAATCACACAAGAATATTTGTAATTGTGACATACTAACTGCACAAGACCCAGGAATACAAACATGCAATAGATTCAGGGCAATCGTCCCCATTTTAGAACTCTAACTCCCCAGATTCATATTTGGGCTACAATATATCATATATATCTCACATAGTTGCAAGGACATGAGTTAATGGATGTTCATGCAGAGTTTGCACAGAGCTCAATTTTACAACCGCATACACAATCTCACACTAGAAACTGCTCGGTAGGAAGAAGTCTTCACATCGAACCGTTTTATACATGACACCAAACATTACACTGAGCTGCTCCAAGCAGACTGTCGCAAAGATGCGCAGCATCAAAGCCCCTCTATCTGACACACTAATACGTGTGCAATGGGTAGGGATGGCTACCTTTCACATATGAACCGATGTGGTACCGATACCTGGTACCTGGGAATCGATACAGGTATTTAACAGTGCTACATTAATAAAATTATCTACCTTCCCTTATTTTTGGTACTTTTGTGTGTTTATGTAGTACTAAATGTTACTTTATTAATCAAATCTCAAAATTTTTCAATCTAGCATATTTTTTCTTAATATATAAACTTATTTTGATCCACAAATGAACCTAATTAACTAATTTATGAACTTGTGAATTCATAGCCAAAGCCCACAGCACATAACACAAATTTTGACCAAAACAACATTTATCAGGGGCACAGAGTGAACAAGGTAAAAACAGGATTGAATCAGTGTGTGAATATCATTCAGGGAACTGTTTATAGTGCAATAGTTTCACAGAATAACTTTTCACTTTTTAAAATAAGCGGCCAAACAATTAAATAAAAATAAGGAAAAATATAAACAGATGAATAAGTGTTAGGAGGAAAATTGTTCATCACTTTTAGCTTTTTAATGCAAAATGTTTTTGTTTATTTCCTCAGGCTGCAGCGACCCAAAAGAAATCAGTGTGGTGTTCAAAATGTAAAGTCGACGTTTTTCTCACCAACAGAGTTAACTATATTAAGCAGTTTGGGCTCAACCTCACACTGACCCTCAATGATGAAAATAAATTGTCACAGGTGAGATCATAGTCTTGGGTTGATAGATCTGCATATGTATCAATTATAGGTTTCAACGTTTCAATGCGCTGAATTTGTCAACTTGTCACAAAGGGGTTTCACACTAAATTAGTTCTAGACTACTTGCACAAACTCTAGTGTGGAGGAAGATATTGCTGCTTGCTTTTGTTGCTTCACACTGACTTGTCCCATGTACACTCCATCATCCATTTCAAAACGTGTCGTCCAGGAATCCAAACTTAATGTGTGTAGTAGTCGTTTAAGCATCCAGAAAGCCCCCCCCCACCCCCAGGCCCCACCCCCTGCCCTTTATTTTGAAACGTACCGGATCCACTGTACTCTTCCTGTGTCTAACTTCCTGTCTGGTTCATCTGATTTTTATAAATTGATGCGTTTTGGTCCGTCATCCATCGCAAATAGACTCTATCCATATTTCTGATAAAAGATGATTCTCCCGTCATGCTGCAGCACCGTGGAGCTGGTGGGAATTGCGGCATTGACTAGAATGGCTTTTATTTGTGACAGAACAGAGTATGCACGGATGACTGTGTCTGTGTGAATAAGGGGTGATAGTTGTTAAAATAATTAGTAAATCCAGCTGGATTTCAAGCTTGCAACCACATCGGTGTTGTATCATTCTGAGATCTGAGCCCTAACTTCTGAGACAGATTGAACATAACATTTAGCTAAAACTAAAGTCAAATCCAGGTCAGACTCAGCAAGTTAGGGCTCTCGATGTCTTTTATCAGGTCATTTTATCTTCAATGTCAAACAGCTGCAGGGTTTTGCGGGAGATATGACGTCCACCAAAAATTGCCAGCTAATTACTCACTTTGGTTGCACCACTCAGTCCTCTTGTTTAAGCTCATATTTTCCTCCTGCAGCAGCTGCTGTCTCGTCTCTGTTGCAGCTATGTAACAACAAAACAATCTGGATTCTAATCATTGCACCTAATTTTAATGTGTGAAGCCAATAAGTGAGACAAATTCCACTGCTGTACACAGAGTACATTTACAGAGTATAAAGATTTGCTTCAGCCTACACACAAATTAAAGCTGGCAGGTTGTAAACTTGATTTGCCTGAATTTCTGTTTATCCACATACTTTCATTTCTGTGTGCAGGAGCAGTCACAAGAACAGACGTCCAATTCATGGGGTTTGTACTGTCACTTTTACTAAAACAACGTTAGTTTCATGTTTAATAACTGGCTGAATTGCTGATTTCTACACTGGCACTGAAAAGCCTGAATACCCTTGTTAAAATAACAATATATGATTGATAATGATGAATCATTCAAAAAATAATGTAATATTTTTCTTTTATAATTCAGTCAGAAACAAAATTAAAAATTAACTGCTTAGTTAAATAATAATTTTGATTAATCACGATTAATATGCTTCCGATAAAGATTATTTAAGTCAATTCAACAAAAAACTACTTTTATTGTTTATTATTTTGTTTGGTTTTGTTTTCTACCTTTGACATACTTTTAAATAGAAATAGAAATGATTGAAATAGAAATGATTTGTATATATATATATATATATATATATATATATATATATATATATATATATATATATATATATATATATATATATATAAATACATACATACACTACAGACCAAAATTTTGGACAGACCTTCTCATTCAAAGTTGTCTTTATTTTCATGACTATGAAAATTGTAGATTCACACTGAAGGCATCAAAACTATGAATTCACACATGTGGAATTATATACTTAACAAAAAAGTGTGAAACAACTCAAAATATGTCTTATATTCTAGGTTCTTCAAAGTAGCCACCTTTTGCTTTGATTACTGCTTCACACACTCTTGGCATTCTCTTGATGAGCTTTAAGAGGTAGTCACCTGAAATGATCTTCACTTCACAGGGGTCCCCTGTCAGGTTTAATAAGTGGGATTTCTTGCCTTATAAATGGGGTTGGGACCATCAGTTGTGTTGTGCAGGAGTCAGGTGGATACACAGCTGATAGTCCTACTGAATAAACTGATAGAATTTGTATTATGGCAAGAAAAAAGCAGCTAAGTAAAGTAAAACCAGTGGCCATCATTACTTTAAGAAATGAAGGTCAATCAGTCCGAAAAATTGGGAAAACTTTGAAAGTGTCCCCAAAACAGTTGCTAAAACCATCAAGCACTACATAAAAACTGTCTCACGTGAGGACCGCCCCAAGAAAGGAAGACTAAGAGTCACCTCTGCTGTGGAGGATAAGTTCCTCCGAGTCACCAGGCTCAGAAATGGCAGGTTAACAGCAGCTCAGATTAGAGACCAGGTCATTGCCCCACAGATTTCTAGCAGCAGACACATCTCTAGAACAACTGTTAAGAGGAGCTGCTAGGAAACCACTGCTAAGGACAGGCAACAAGCAGAAGAGACTTGTTTGGGCTAAAGAACACAAGGAATGGACATTAGACCAGTGGAAATCTGTGCTTTGGTCTGATGAGTCCAACCAATCTTTGGGTCCAACCATCGTGTCTTTGTGCGACGCATAAAAGGTGAACGGATGGACTCTACATGCCTGGTTCCCATCGTGAAGCATGGAGGAGGAGGTGTGATGGTGTGGGGGTGTTTTGCTGGTGACACTGTTGGGAATTTATTCAAAATTGAAGGCATACTAAACCAACATGGCTACCACAGCATCATGCAGCGGCATACTATTCCATCCGGTTTGCGTTTAGTTGGACCATCATTTATTTTTCAACAGGACAATGAGCCCAAACACACCTCCAGGCTGTGTAAGGGCTATTTAACCAAGAAGGAGAGTGATATGGTGCCGAGCCAGATGGCCTGGCCTCCACAATCACCAGACCTGAACCCAATCGAGATTGTTTGGGGTGAGCTGGACCGCAGAGTGAAGGCAAAAGGGCCAACAAGTGCTAAGCATCTCTGGGAACTCCTTCAAGACTGTTGGAAGATCATTTCAGGTGACGACCTCTTAAAGCTCATCAAGAGAATGCCAAGAGTGTGTGAAGCAGTAATCAAAGCAAAAGGTGGCTACTTTGAAGAACCTAGAATATAAGACATATTTTTAGTTGTTTCACACTTTTTGTTAAGTATATAATTCCACAAGAGTTAATTCACAGTTTTGATGCCTTTAGTGGGAATCTTCATTTTTCATAGTCATGAAAATAAAGAAAACTATTTGAATGAGGTGTGTCCAAAATTTTGTTTTGTACTATATATATATATATATATATATATATATATATATATATATATATATATATATATATATATATATATATATATATATACTTTAATAATAATCAGTATGTTACAGTCCAGCCAATCGCCAATCAAGTAATTTAACTGTAAGATTTACTCTAAACGTGTTTATTTCTTGTCAGAAAGAATTTTTAAAAATCTGTATCATAGAGGCAATAGTAGCAAAAGCAGAATTATTTTCATTGTCTGCTTTTTAGTTTTTAAATGCTTAAATGTTTAACAGTCAAAAAAATATAAACTTTCTTTCTCAACTTGATAGATTACATATGGAGTGCACCATACATGGTGTGGTCCAGAGTAAAGGTCTACTGCTTCATCACTGGAGACACATTTGGTGCTCATGAGAGCATAATGGCAAACGTCAGTAACAACTGGCCATTCCATTCATTTGTTGAGCAACAAAATCCAGAGAATTCTCAAGTCATCGTTGTCTTTTGTCCAATCACCTCACGTGTTGGATCAGATGTGGAATCAGCCATGACAGACCATCGAGGTAATGGATACCCTTGTTTTTGTTGGGTCACAACAGGAGGTGTTACCGTCTGAATGATGTTCTGTCTGAAAACTCACCCCTGGCTAACTGCTCTAATATTTAAAAAATATTTTTACAAACGGATCTGTTTTCGGAATTTTGATTTTGAATAGAAATATTAATACACTTGAAAATAAAAAGTAGGTGTTTCCCCCTCTTGAGTTATGAACTAAAGTAACTTCAGTAGTTTAGGTAAACAGTCTTAAAATGTAATTACTTTCCAATAATGATTACACATTCAGGGGGATTTGAAATCTAATAAGTGTCCTGTCTGTTTTTACATTAATTGTAATGGTGGTCTCACCCACACGTTAGACACCGGTTTGCCTTTACATGCTGCAGCACCTTAGAGGAGGAATTATTCAATTCAATTCCATTCAATTTTATTTATATAGGGCCAATTCATGAAACATGTCATCTCGAGGCACTTTACAAAGTCAAATGCAGTCATATTATACAGATTGGTCAAAAATTTCCTATATAAGGGAACCAGTTGGTTGCTTCAAAGTCCCGACAAGCAGCATTCACTCCTGGTGAAGTGTAGAGCTACAGGGAGAGTCGTCTGCATTGTACATGGCTTTGCAGCAATCCCTCATACTGAGCAAGCATGAAGCGACAGCGGAAAGAAAAACTCCCCATTAACAGGAAGGAAAACCTCCAGCATAACCAGGCTCAGACTGGGGGTTAGAGAAGACAGAGAAACAATAAGAGAGACAAAAAAGCACAGAAGCACACATTGATCCAGTAATCTGTTCTACATTAGATGGTAATAGCAGGTGATCTGTCTTCTCTGGATGATGTCACAGTTAACAGAACGTCCGACCAGGTGTGCCTACTAAGAAAAAGGAGAGAGAGCAAAAAGTTAAAAGCTGAAATGACGACTAGCAATGCAAAACTGAAGAACAGTAGAACTTAGTAGAGTGAGAAAAATAGGCCCTGATGTCCTCCAGCGGCCTAAGCCTATAGCAGCAACTATAGAGGTAGCTCAGGGTAACATGAGCCACTCTAACTATAAGCTTTGTCAAAAAGGAACGTTTTAAGATTAGTCTTAAAAGTAGACAGGGTGTCTGCCTCACGGACCAAAACTGGGAGTTGGTTCCTAATTTTGGCGATATTCCTGAGGTGAAAAAAGGAAACTCTGGAAACCTGTTTAATATGGGATTTAAATGACATGTCTTGGTCAAAAATAACACCAAGATTTTTTACTTTATTACCAGAGGCCAAGTTAATGCCATCCAGATTAAGTGATTGATTAAGAAGTTTATTTTTTGAGTACTCTAGTCCAAAGATTACAAGTTCTGTCTTGTCAGAATGCAGGAAATTTAAAGTCTTCCAGCTTTTGATGTCATCAAGACATGACTACAGTTGAAGTAACTGATTGGATTCATCAGGATTTATGGATAAATATAGCTGAGTGTTATCAGCATAACAGTGGAAATTAATCCCATGCTGTCTGATAATTTTGCCGATCGGAAGCATATATATAGTAAAGAGAATTGGTCCAAGGACTGAACCCTGTGGTACTCCACAGGTCACCCTAGAGTTTGAGGAAGATTTATTATTGACATGAACAAACTGGAATCTGTCCGACAGATAAGATTTGTAACCAGCCTAATGCTTTCCCCCTAATCCCTACAGTATGCTCAAGTCTTTGTAGGAGAATATTGTGATCTTATCTAAGACCTAGCAGGGAAACTTGTATATCCTACATTGATCCTTGCAGGTATAACAGCATCTTGAAATTCCAACAGAAGGCAATGACTTTCCACTCTTTCTGCTTCAAATATGCTTACCTCTCCTCTCAAAATGCTGAGACTGCTTGCTGCCAACCAGCCTCTGGCTGCATCCGAAAAATTCTTAGAGGCCCTACCTCCTGTTCCTTGACCTTTCATGAGGTCAATAGTAAGAAATTCTATCGTGGGGAGGAAAGGAGCTTCAGACTGCTGTGCCGATTTAATTCTTACGAGATGGAAACGCACATGGATGATTCTTGTTAAATCATCCAAAGAGGCTGGGTAGAGAGGTGGAGGCTGGCTTGGACCAGTTCCAGAGCTACAAGAGGAGGACAAATGATGAATGATTTAACAGTTCTTTAAGCATTACATTGAAATGGCTATTTTCAAAGCACCTTGCAAACCTCTAAAGTGCATTCCTTACTTCATCCCATGTCATTAATTTTTGTGTCTTCCATTTTAATTGAAAAAAAGCTTTGTCTCCACTGCGCTCCTTTACCTTATGTCACAACAGCAAACAGTTGACTTGACATGAATTGACAGAAATGTTCAGATTTTTAGCTCCTGCAAAAGTCACCATGTGTTCCGCTTCACTGTCGTTGCTTGTTCCATGTGAATCATGCCATTTGCATCAATCTGAACATGGGGATCACATCGCGGGCTGCTTCATCGCTCCTGACCGCGCCTTTTCCATAGAGATAGCATGTAAATCCCCTCAGGCCACATTGTTTGCACCATTAGGAATTGCAAGCTCCCTATCCTAAAGGACCTATGATAGGAAGCATACAGATTCCTTTTCCTACCTCCTTCATTGATATAGTGCATAATAGACATCCCATAACACAATATTGCCATTAGATTTGAAAATGAAATTCAAAAACTATTATGGACAATGAAATTTTACTCACTTTTTTGTTGGTATCATTTTGAAAAAAGATGTGAATATATTATTATTAGAAAATTTGTAACATCAGAATCTGACCAGTTGGTGGATGAGAGTTTTCAGACGTTCCCCACTGTTTTAGTGTCCATCATTGGAGACAACCTAATGATTAAACTGAGAAAATTATTAGTTTGTCTTTACCTGTAAGAAAGCTTCTAACCTTAATTGAACTCCTTGTTTTTCTGTGTTATAGTGTCATCGTCAGAAAAACCAGTGATTCTGATTCTTATGCATCACACCAGAGATGTCGGCTATTCAACAGGAGAAACCAAGTGGTCGGAAACGTATAAAGATGTTGTGCTGGAAGTCCATGTTTTCTTCCATGAGACTGAACCAGGATTACTGAATTGTCAAAGGAACGACCTGGCAATGGAAGCAGTTAAGCAAAAGTTATATAGTTATTGGAAATAGACCTCTTAATATCTACAATATTTCTCAACAAGACCAGTCACATGCCTTTCAAGGTTTTTAAAGTGTAACTAAGAAATTTATAATTTTTGAGTTTCTGGCCCCCAAACGTTTCTAATATTTGGTTTCAGTTCTGATTTATATGAATAGACAGAGTAACTCGGGTTGAGGCAATAAAGTTATAATAAAGCAAAAAATTTATTTCTGTTTGGCTTTCAACAAATCTGGTGTTATTGTTTCTATTTTTTCTTGAATGTAAAAACACAACTAATAATCACATCTTGTATTGCATGCTTTGTAAATAAAGCTTTGAACAGGTTGTTGTGCAAAAGTCATTTCATACTGAATAGGTGACATTTTAATGTCAGTGAAAAATGCTCAAATAAGACAGAATGGTCCTGTCTAGTCCTTATTTTTCACTTTTATTTGGTTATTGCTGAAGCAAATGTCAAGGCCCCGTTTCACAAGCTTGGGAGTAAATTCCAGCATACGCTGGCTTTTCCGTTTTAGAAGGCTGGGCTGCCGTTCCCCTTGGTCAAATTATAACAACTTACTCTGGAAACCAACCAGCTTGGTAGTAGGCTATATTGGACTGAATCTGGGTTTGTCCTACTTTTTAGCTGAGATCTGGTACAAAGAAGTGTCAGAAAAAAGTGTGTCCTTTCTGGAGGAACCAGTGGACGCTGAAGTGAAAATACTCCAGAGAAATCTCTGTTGGTTGAGACTGGTCAGACTACGATTAAATGCTATAACATTTCCAGGTTAACTTATTTTCAAGTATTATAGTTTTTCACCACAGTCGGTAATTTGTCTTTATAATATTATCATCGCTTGTAAAGCACAAAGAGGGAACACTCTCACTTCTGAACAATTTCATTATACTGCACTTAAACGAGCAACCTTTTCTACAAGGTGACAGAAAATATTTCAAAGACACTATCAGGGATGTTATTGTTGCACTCAGTTACTGTAGAGTTTAATGGGGTTCCCCAATCACAGACCCACAACATCAATTAAAGAAGAACTACACTGGATTGCAGATATCAGTGAAGGCAAAAAAAATACAGAATTTTGAGACTTCAAGCAATAATTTTATGTTCATATATGGTTCATATATGTTCATATAGGTTTTCCAGGCATAAATAACGGAATAGATGGCACTCACATTCCTATCACTGCTCCTTCACTAAATGAAAGAGATTAGGCCTATAGACTAATAAATGTAGTTGACATTGTAGCAAATTATAATTTTATACAGTGAAGATCATATGAGATGGAGCCCACAAAATCAGCAATGTGGACGCCAAGATGCCTGGTTCTGTGCATTTTCATAAGTCTACCTGAATATTAATATAATGGTTTTAACTTTTTTTTATTACTTTCTACATTGCAGATACATAGTGCTGATATCAAAACTGACTAAAAATTATTGGCCTTCTCTAAATGAGCTTCATGATGGTTAGCCTTTACCCAGACGTGCCGTCATAGACTCTGGGTCAACCTAGAAAGGCCATGTGACGTGATAGTTGCTTGTTTGAGTCTAAACAGCAGAGCTGCTATTAGAGGAGAAAAAAAGTTGTTCCAGATGACAACATGAAGCGTACCTTTCAATTCAATTCAATTTTATTTATATAGCGCCAAATCATGAAACATGTCATCTCAAGGCACTTTACAAAGTCAAGTTCAATCATATTATACAGATTGGTCAAAAATGTCCTATATAAGGAAACCAGTTGATTGCATCAAAGTCCCGACAAGCAGCATTCACTCCTGGGGAAGCGTAGAGCCACAGGGAGAGTCGTCTGCATTGTACATGGCTTTGCAGGAAGCTGTCTCCCTGGTTTAATTCAGAGCTGCGTTCCTTGAAGCACAATGTTAGGAAATTGGAGAGAAAACGGCGCTCTACACACCAAGAGGAATCCTACTTAATCTGGAGGGACGGTCTATTGTTGTATAACAAGACCCTTCGCAGAGTTAGAGCAGCATATTTTTCATCATTAATTGAAGAGAAAAATAATCCTACATTTCTCTTTGGTACAGTTGCCAAACTTACCCAGAGCCACAGCTCTGTTGATCCATCAATTCCCTTAGCTCTTAGTAGTAACGATTTTATGGGATTCTTCATAAATAAAATTGATGCCATTAAAAATAAAATAATTGGCATCCTCCCAAACATGATTACCTCGTCCTCAGTAAGTGAGGCAGCATTGGAGGAATCTTTAGAACCTGCGCAGTGTTTGAACTGTTTAGAAGCAGTAGAGCTTTCTGAGCTATCTAAAATTTTAGCTTCATCTAAACCTTCTACCTGTATGTTAGACCAATCCTAACCAAGTTGTTTAAGGAGATATTCACTTTGATCAGTGGCACTATTTTAGACATGATTAATCTATCCTTAGTAAATGGATATGTACCACAGGTTTTTAAAGTAGCTGTTATTAAACCTTTACTTAAGAAACCTTCTCTTGATCAAGATGAGTTAGTAAACTACAGACCTATATCTAATCTTCTTTTCTTATCTAAAATTCTTGAGAAAGTAGTAACTAATCAACTTTGTGAACATTTACAAAGCAATGACCTACTTGAGGAGTTTCAGTCAGGCTTCAGAGCTCATCATAGCACTGAAACAGCTCTGGTGAAGGTCACTAATGATATTCTCATGGCCTCAGATAATGGACTTGTGTCTGTACTTGTTCTGTTAGATCTTAATGCTGCATTTGATACAGTTGATCACAATATTCTCCTACAAAGACTTAAACATACTGTAGGGATTAAGGGGAAAGCATTAGGCTGGTTTAAATCTTATCTGCCGGACAGATTCCAGTTTGTTCATGTTAAAAATAAATCTTCCTCAAACTCTAGGGTCACCTGTGGAGTACCACAGGGTTCAGTTCTTGGACCAATAGGGGGTTTTCACTGACGTCACTGGCCAACTTCCGGTCCGCCATATTGGGTGGCACACTTCCTTATCTCTAGTTGTCGTACACGTATTATCGTATCGCGAATGGATAAGTACGCCAGCACGCTAGAGCGACCAGATAAGGACGTATATCTGAGGAAATGTTCTGTGATCGACCATATGGACCCCTATGCCCTCCACGGTGCCTTGTTTAGCCGTAATCCAGATGATCGGCCAAATGTAGAGCACGGCGACATAGTGCATTACCTGGTGTTCGGTGAAAACCCCTCTGCACACTCTTGAGGAAATGAGAGCTTACAAGGATCTAGAGGCTCACAACCAGTTCACATCTGGTTATGTACATCAAGGAAATCGCCATCATACGTGGACGGGTGAGTTTTAATAAGATGGTAAAAATGTAAACAATCCGACGCAAATGCGGCGCATGCTTCTGCGGTGGCTGACGGCCGGCGGCGGGCGGTGCGCGAAGGCGCTTGGCTGCAGGGCCGATCGACGCCGCTCGCGGCTTTAATTATTTAAGCAGAACAATGACCAGTGAAAAATTAAGTTGTATTTACCGTATTGGCGCCGGTAGGAGCTGCAGATCATAAAGCCAGCAAACAGTGGGAACACAGTAACTCGTTCAAAGGTAAGCTGCGCTCAGACGGGCTCTGGCACATGCTAGTTTAGTAGCTGCTAACCGTTAGCGCTAACAACCACTCGCGCATGTAATGTACTTTTAACTTGCTGCTATGTGTTTCAAACGTTTAGAACACACTCTCATTGACATCGGGATACTGTGGAAAGTTATGTTCGGTCTTACAGCCGCGATCCAAGCGAGCCGACGACTCTTTGTTATCTCTGTAACTCGTTCAAAGGTAAGCTGCGCTCAGACGGGCTCTGGCACATGCTAACCGTTAGCGCTAACCGTCAGTGCTAACAACCACTCGCGCATGTAATGTACTTTTAACTAGCTGCTATGTGTTTCAAACGTTTAGAACACACTCTCATTGAGATCGGGATACTGTGGAAAGTTATGTTCGGTCGACTTACAGCCGCGATCCAAGCGAGCCGACGACT
This sequence comes from Fundulus heteroclitus, assembly GCF_011125445.2. Classification (NCBI taxonomy): domain Eukaryota; kingdom Metazoa; phylum Chordata; class Actinopteri; order Cyprinodontiformes; family Fundulidae; genus Fundulus; species Fundulus heteroclitus. The sequence continues at coordinate 69,614 of NW_023397450.1, read as the reverse complement.
CTTTGTTATCTCTGACACTTGGTCTCCGTGGTTGCGCCTCCAGGCAGGAAAGCGGTGGAAAATTAATCTGTTTCTATGTTTTGCCCATGGCGATCATGTGTTGCGCTGTTACAGCCCACAATACTGCAACGGTTTACCATGGTTGAAATCAAGTTAAGGTGAAATTAATCAAATTAAAACACGGCTGAGAGAGGGAGTACAGTACGCGGCAGTCATAGGCAGTAGAGGCGGCGGAGGCAGTCAACATGGCAGCCGCGGAAAGTAATAAGTCATAACGCCCAAGCCCTATTATTAATATATTCTTCTTACATGTTTTAAATACTTAACAGTTAATTACCTGTGACAAAGTGAGCACCGCAGACTCTGGCGTATTCCAGCTTAACACCGTCCAAATCGGACCTGGATATCCGTGTCAGCCATAGGTGACGGCGTTGTTCAGAGAGCTGTTTTTTTTTTCACACTGATTCACTATTACGGCTGGTAGGCGATAGAAAGAGCGTTGATCTCCACCTCCACGGGCCGTGCAACCAACCATTAAACACGTTTTCCCCATTGTTCACTTCCAATACTGCCTAAGGCGTCATACAATGCAGGTCAACGGTGCGAAACGACTGCCACCCAATATGGCGGACGCGCTGAGTAGTCACGTGAGCGTGACGTCAGCTGAAAACCCCCTATTCTCTTTACTATATATATGCTTCCGATCGGCAAAATTATCAGACAGCATGGAATTAATTTCCACTATTAGGCTGATGATACTCAGCTATATTTATCCATAAATCCTGATGAATCCAATCAATTACTTCGACTGCAGTCATGTCTTGATGACATCAAAAGCTTGATGAATTTAAATTTCCTGCATCTATATTCTGACAAGACCGAAGTTGTAATCTTTGGGCCAGAGTCCTCAAAAAATAAACTTCTTAACCAATCACTTAATCTGGGTGGCATTAACTTGGCCTCTGGTAATAAAGTAAAAAATCTTGGTGTTATTTTTGACCAAGACATGTCATTTAAGTCCCATATTGAACAGGTTTCCAGAGTTTCCTTTTTTCACCTCCGGAATATCGCCAAAATTAGAAACATTCTGTCCAGGAGTGATGCTGAAAAACTGGTCCATGCATTTGTTACTTCAAGGCTGGACTATTGTAATTCTTTACTATCAGGAAGTCCACAAAATGCAGTTCAAAGCCTTCAGCTGATCCAAAATTGTGCAGCAAGAGTTGTGATGAAAATCAACAAGCGGGATCATTTCTCCAATTTTAGCTTCCCTTCATTGGCTTCCTGTTAAATCAAGAATAGAATTTAAAATTCTTCTTCTAACATATAAAGCCCTTAATAATCAAGCTCCATCACATTTCAGAGCTCTGATTACCCCGTATGTTCCTAACAGAGCACTTCGCTCTCAGACTGCAGGTCTGCTGGTGGTTCCTAGAGTCTCTAAAAGTAGAATGGGAGGCAGATCCTTCAGCTATCAGGCTCCTCTCCTGTGGAACCAACTCCCAGTTTTGGTCCGTGAGGCAGACACCCTGTCTACTTTTAAGACTAATCTTAAAACTTTCCTATTTGACAAAACTTATAACTAGAGTGGCTCATGTTACTCTGAGCTACCTTTATAGTTTTACTGCTATAGGCTTAGGCTACTGGAGGATATCAGGATCTAATTTTCTCACTCTAGAGTTCTACTGTTCTTCAATTATGCATTATGTGTTGTCATTTCTGCTTTAACTTTCTGTTCTCTCTCTTTTATCTTCATAGTAGGTACACCTGGTCTGACGTTCTGTTAACTGTGACATCATCCAGAGAAGACGGCTCACCCGCTCCTACAATCTAATGTAGAACAGATTACTGGATCAATGTGTGCTTCTGTGCTTTTTTGTCTCTCTTGTTGTGTCTCTGCTCTGTCTTTGACATGACAGAAGGCCGAGCAGTTTGAAATGAAATATATTACATATACAAATATACATTTTTATATTTACCACTTCCCATCTAAAGACAACAGTCATTTACAAGTGAAAATATGTTGTTCAAATAAAATAAGCCAACCCTGTGGACCCCTCACCCAGACGCTCCAGCAGTATTATTTCAAATTGTGGCCCACGGGGATACGTAATTAAATATTTGGTGGATGTGGCCTAATTCCTCCTGCAGCATTAAAAGAATCAGCCCCAAGCCATGCTTTGACCGAGGATTATGAAATTTGGTACACCTGTGCACCTTCTTAGGACCTACAAAAATGTCTCTTGGGGCGATGGTCCAAATCCAGGGTAAGTAGGCCATTTTGACTTTTACTCATGTCATATCTGAATGAGCAAACTCTTATAGTTTTTGAGTTGCAGGCTTAAAAATCCCTCAGTATAAGCTTAAAGCATTAGAGGTCAAAAGTTCTAAAAGTGCTCAAGGTTTGACTTCTCACCATAAAACACAAAACTATAAACTTCCACACACAATTTTGCAGCAGCATCAAACTTTCTAGTACCTACTACATTCACATCTTCATTTGATTACGTTATTAAGAACAGGAAGTTACCAGTTTTACTGGTGGAAGATCTTGCTCTCTTCACCCATGACTGTTCAGATATCAACCCCACATACATTGTTGTGAAATTGGCTGACTACACTACTGCGGTGGGTCTCATTTCCAACAATGATGAGACCCACTACAGAGATGGTCCACAGTCCACCCACTTACAGAGTGGTGGTCCAGGAGCAACCTACGGTGGCCCTGAGATGCAAAGCACTACAACATTAACAAAAACATTACAACATTTAGGAATGCGCTACAACATTAACAGAAGCGCTACAACATTTAGGAAAGCACTACAACATTTAGGAAAGCGCTACAACATTTAGGAAAGCGCTACAACATTTAGGAAAGCACTACAACTTTAACAGAAGCGCTACAAAATTAAGGAAAGCGCTACAATATTTAGGAAAGCGCTACAACATTAAGGAAAGCACTACAACATTTACAAAACGGAAGAGGTACGTCCCAGTGGGAGACCTAAGAAATCGCTGATTGGACTACAGCTCGTTTTTACTTTTGAACCGGAAGTTATTCTGGCTTTAATGTGTTTTTAAAAAAAAATAATGTTCTCGGTGATCCAAACCGTAAGATGCAGTCTAAAACGCCACTTAGTCTGTTTATAAGTTTTGTTTTTATCAATTCTGCTTTTTTTTAAACTACGTGCGCTATGTTTCTGTGCATCAGCGCTCTAACGGGTCTGCTCCTCTCCCCTCCCTTCCCTCGGACCCAGCGGCTTTTATCAGCGGCCAGCCTTATCACTACGTTTAATGTCTGTCCACCCCTACCAAAATGTCCCAATTAAAATCAATAGTAGAGTCAGTAGATGTGTTTCATGCTCTTTACTTTTTAACGACACAGTACCAGTGGCGCTTCGGTGGGCGTGCTGCCTTGGCTTGAATTCAGGTGCGCAAAAATTACATTACATGCAATTAAGGTGCGCACTTTTAAGGGTTAGCTTGTAACATCAGCGGTTTTATCTCAGACCCATTATTCCTTCTCTTGCCTCTAAAGGAGCCCTTTACAATCTTTAATTATGCATTTTGCCCACTGTTTATCCCTCGTGCGCAGTGCACGAGGGTAAAATCGAGCAGCTGGATCATGCATCTACCTCTAATATAACTTGTAATTTAGGTAATATGCTGATCTGTCTTAATCTTCTATCCAATTAATATCATCTATCAATTGTGTGTCATTGCTGGCTCTATTTAAGGACAAAAAGGTAAGAGATCTTACTGGCAAGCTGTTTCCCTATATGATGCACCGCAGGCCAGCCAGCAGAGGGTCAGCAGCACCTCTATCTCCTGTGGCATCCATGGACCTTCTGGATGGGCAGCAGCTGAAGGAGGAGGACGATGGTGGACCTGTTTAGCCTGAAGGCTGGTTTCAGGTCCTCTTCATTAAAAAATATTTGAAGGATTGGCACAGAAGTGTTTATCCTCACATATTTTGTTTCTGTTTCTTCCTGTAAATAAAAAATGCCAAATGTTACCATAATTGTTTTTTGTCACCTTTTCTATGCATAAATCTATACCTGTTTAACATGCAGATTATTATAGTTCTCAAGAAAGAAAAGATAAAATGTATAGTAAATGTAACAAATGACTTCCCTTCTCTGGTATTTTTACCATTTCACTGAAAAAATGGGCTGAACTAACTGCACATAACTTATAGATTGATCACTGTAAAGGTGGACAGACATAAAAATGTTTTTTTTTCCTTTCTTAATGATCAATGCTGTGAAGGTCAGGAGGTGCAATAAAGTAGCTTAACCCTACTGTTATTAATGTTAAAACTGGGTCTTCATTTTTATTAATATAGGAAAATAGTCACAATTTCAACCTGATCACGTTTTTAATATCATCATCAATGGGTTTTTTTAAAGATAAAAGTAGGAAATAGGCTGTCAATCTTAAAATGCCTACCACTTGGCAATCGATGGGTGAGCAAAGCCTGCCTTCTGAGCCTCCTTTGCTGCATCAATCTTCTCCTTGCTCGGATTTTCCTCCTCAACTGTATCACCACCTCCTCTTCAGCCTGCTGGTAAAGCTGACCAACGACTGAAGCAACAGCAATATTGCTCGTATCGCTCATTTTGCTTCTACAAAGTGCTGATTTTTAAAGAAGATTCAATCGCCTCTGCAACTACAACAATTACAACTCCCCACAAAGAAATTCACGCTATTGCTGGTTTTATACCCACAGTTCTGTAATTATTTTAGATATTTTTTATACTTTTTAGAAATTAATTTAAATAAAAAACGTTTTCAATAAGATATGATGGTGTAGTGTATAAATAGTTTTGAACGTTAAAGGAATGCTCAAGCGCTGTGGGTGTGATGACGTCACGAGTATACTTCTGTTCCAATGCACAATACGTGCTGCGTGCTCGCGTTCTCGTCAAGTCCGATCTTCCTGTGTTCTTACCGAGAACAGACTTGACGAGAACGCGAGTACGGACTCGCGTTCTCGTGAATTGAGAAACGGCCCTCGAATTATTCGTGGGTGCGTTACCACCTTATTTTTGACGGAAACGTGGAGGCAGCGAGTTGACGTTTGATTGGGCGAGACTTCCGCCCGCTCACTTCCGTCAGTGTTTAGCTAGCTGAGAAGCGGCTCATGCAGCTACTGCGTCTCAAATTACTTGGCATTATGACTTCGAGGAAGACCGGGATCGTTTGTCCGGTTAGAGGCTGTCATAATAACGGGTGTAAAAGAAAGGTTTACGTGGAGCAGGAGTGTTTTAATCATCGATCGTGTACAAGAGCTGTGGATACGAGGCACCCTACTTCATTCACCCTCAGCCGAAGAAGGAGGAATCCCTTTGCCTGTGGTTAAAAGCTTAAAATCTGAAGAAACCACCGAAGCGACTGGATGTTTGTTGTTTTCATTTTGTGGACTAAAGACCAACAGAGGAGCACACGATGCCAGAAAAGTGTCTGGGCTGCGAATTTCCATGAAAAACAAAAACAGGAGACGTCAAGAGGAGAGGAGAGAGGTAAGCGTAGGAATGTTTACATTAGCACTCTTTAGCTGTGTCTCAATTCGGCGGCTGCGTCCTTCGAAGGACCCAGCCTACTCAGCCTTAGGAGGACCCAGCCATCGGAGGATGCTCCGGAGGATCCTCAGCCGTTGGTAAATGGGACGGTCTAGCCTTTGGAGCACTTCCTGGTTGCGACACGACGTCATCACGTCTACCCCAAGCCCGGGGGAAACCAGCAACAGCGCCGATAAACGACGCAAAAAAATGGATATTGAATTATTTTTTTTATTTACTTGTTATTGGAGGAGGAGAGTCGGTTTACACGGCTTCGGCGGCAGCAAAACCGGCGACGAATTTTTCTCAGGCTGGGAGAGCGCAGTGGAGAGGTAACATTTACCTGCTATTATTTTCACCCACAGGGGCCTGCTAATGATCATAATATACCAGTTATTAAACAAACGCTTGTCAGCAGATTGACGAATATGTTTAAATATAAAATGTTATATTTATTTGTAAGACTTGATATAAGCTTATGTTTGTAACTTTAGTAATTTGAGTTGAATAATTAAATGTGTACAAACCCTGTAAATAACTGACTTAAATCACTACTTTCAGTATCACTAATGTGTTGAGAAGCCAAATAAAACTATATTGAGAAATAAATCATTATTTGTCTAAATTGTTATCCCCTTACTGCCTGATTTTATTTGTAATTATATAACGAAAAAATAATACAGGAAAAATAAATCTAAATATATAACGTAAAAAAAAAAAAGTTAAATAGTGGATCTAGATGAAGTAAAATAAGTAAAGGCCAGAATTGTTTGGTCACAAATTAGCAACACCAGGCGTTAAGCGGTTAACATTCACTAGAATTATATCAGCTAAAATGAAATTGCTATCATCTAATCCTGTTGTTCTTAATCTTCATGTCTCTATCCAGACAAGGCCGATGTACCGCTGCATCAACTTAAATGCACAACATCTCCCTGGGAGCCGGTGACATCATGGCCCCAGACGATGAAGTGCAGGACGACATGCCAGAGGATGAGGAGGGGGAGAACGTGTTGGAGGCAGTCAGTGGTGCTCCCTGGCGGGACCAGCTGTCTGCCGAGGTGTCTGCCCTGGAGGAGGGTCTACCCGACCACGATTACATTTAGATGGCAAGTATAATCACTTTTTAGCTTTTCTCATGTAAGGGTTATGAAAACAGTTGTAGTAAAGTCATTTTCTGCGTCTTCTTAAACATTTTTAGGAACATGGCAGCCGTCGATTGGGTCAGCCCTGCAAACCCTGATGGACGATGTGGTGAACAGTGGAGAGAGGCATCCCCCACCCCCCAGATGATGTCCCACTCGCAGTCAGAAGACTCCAAGGTCATCTGTGTGGCATCCCATCCAGTCCAGCAGCACCACCAGGGACTCCTGCTCAGTCAAAATTGTATATATGTTCTTTAGTAATATTTATTTTATATCTTCTGTAAATAGTTGTAGTAGTTACTTTTAAAATCTAATGTAATTAGTAAAATGTTTTTGATATTGTAAATACTTGTTTCTCTAAAAATAAATTGATGTTGTCACTGAGAAGTTGTTCTAAGTTTACTTAAATTGTAAAGAAGTGATGAAACAGATAATGTAACAGGTTAAAAGACTTTAAGAACACACAAACAACAATAACTTTTATAAACAATTTATTAATTTAATTTAATAATAACAGCAACACAGAACCTGAGGATAAACCATGGCCGGGTGGCAGCAGTAGGCTTCCCACTGACCCCCTGCCCTGTCCCTGGATCTTTGCATTCCTAAAGTAGAGGAAAACAATTTGTGTCAACAGATGCAATTTTCTGTAGTGTTTCTTTGAAGCTAGAAAAAAGGAGTGTTTCATATATATATATATATATATATATATATATATATATATATATATATATATATATATATATATGTATATATACATATATATATATATATATATATGTATATATATATATATATATATGTATATGTGTATATGTGTGTGTGTGTGTATTTCATTACATTAGCCAAACCTGAACATCCTTTGTATTTTTTTTTTTTCAAGTTGTCCCACTTTTTTTTGGCCTGTTGTGGCTCAACTTCACCCTCCAGGCCCGTTTTTTGCAGGATTGTTCTAAACAAGAGAAATGAGAAGAGATAAACACACAAGAGTCACTAATATCACAACTATAAGATTAAAAAAGTGACATCTGGGCATCATTTGATGTGATCAAAAGATTATATTTGTACGTTGGTGTTTGAACAGGACTTCTTTGAACTTGTGTGACTTTTACATACAAATGCAACATGTATATGGAATTATGTCTCAACTCTTACCTCCATTCGACTGTGGCAGTATTTTTGGCCCCGGTAAAGAGGTGATCATTTTGCCCACGGAGTTTTATCAACTCCTCTGTATGCTCCCTGCTCCCTAGAACAAAATGACATGTAAAGCATATTTCTGTTATGTCAACAGGCAAAATGACTGTTCTGTATAATTACGCCGGTGTTGTTCTTCAAGTGAATTATACTTTAAACCTTATTATACTGTACTGTAAATTAACTATACGTTATTGAGTATTCAAACAAAACGTTTGCAGTATTGACAGCCCAGTACAGCTGGACTGATGTTATTTCTTCAGCTGCATTAAGCTTTGACAGTTCTAATCATTTGTAATAAACTGTATGAGAATAAATTGATCGAATTTGTGAGGGACACAGTTATCAGCGCAGTTACAATAAGATGTAGGTTAAAATAAAAAATTGTGACATTTTTATGAAGGCTTTTAATGTTGTTGAACATCTCGTATCAACAGATTAGCTCTAAGCTTTAGCTTTAGCTGGTCCTACAAATTCCGGTGGCTCCGTTACCGTCATGTATTTTAATAATGTTCAGTTAAAAAATAAAATAAAAACAAACTACTTACATTTAAAGCTGTACTCAGCACTACTGCCAGCGCTGCTGCTGCTTTCCAGTCTTCTTTCCGCCTTCTTTCTTTTTTTTCTTCAACTACTAAAAAAAAAAAAGCGAGCAAAGCACCTCGGGAAATTTTATGGCAGGCGAGGCCACTAAGGATGGTAGCGGTGCATCCTCAGAATTCGGGGAAAAGGAGGACGCATTTGAAGGCTGCATTTTAAGCATCCTCAAAATTTTGGCCAAATGGGACAGCCTCCGCGCATCGCTGTGACGTCACCGGCCTTAAAATGCGTCCTTCGAAGGACGCAGCCGCCGAATTGAGACACAGCTTATAACTCTTAGTTCATTCGTTTCTGCTGCTCCTGATAAAACAAACGCTTTCACATGAATACAACCGTCTTTAGCTTTGTTCTCTCTGTAAATTATCTGGATGTGTTTCATCCCTGATGGTAGGTCTATGGAGTTAAGTTATCCAATGAACGATTTTACAGCTAAATATATTTAGCCTGTCAAAAGACATAAAAGGCAGGGTTCAGGTGTTTGTAAAAACTGGACGGAACGTGTGTAATATGAATATTTGAACATGTAATGATACAGGTGCTGTTCTATTAGAGAATTTCAAATTATATGGACATTACAATGGGAGAGTAAAGGAAGAACAAGAAGTGAAAGAGAGAAAAAAAGAGAGTAGAGGTGAAAGAAAGAAGAGATAAAAGGGAGAGAATGATAAAACCTCCGTCTGCTCCGTCACCTGGAAAGAGAGATGCAAAACGAACAGCACAACCAACAGACATAAAGCAGCAGATACAATCGAATAACACCTAGATGCCATTGCTAAATCATATATATTATTATGTAAGCTGACATGTGTAATGTGATACTTGAAAAAAGAAAGTGAAAGAACATAAATAAATAAATAAATTATAAGAGTACTGTATATAAGTGAACACTTAATACCTGGGACCCAGCACCTGTGGGAGATGTGAGAGTGCACTAGTTTAGGTGAAAATTATCCAGAAGGAAATAGCTTGATAGTGATTGTGGAGAACCGAAGACCCACCTTCCCCGAACACAGAGGCAGGCGTCAGGGGACCCATAACCCCGGACTCCCAAAGGGGTCCCTAAAGCAGGTCGCCCAGGAGGGGCCGACACAGGATATCTGCAACCCCCCCAAGGAAGGAGCAAAGACGACCCCGAGGAAATCCCCCAGCCACCGCAATGCCGACGACCTCAAGAGCCGCGGGGACGAGCCCGTGGGCTCCGCCGGCAGCTAGCCCCGCTGAAGTGGTCCCGGCCATGGGCCCTGGGGGCCAGAGGCCCCAGGGGCGCCCGCCCGCGCGACGGGGGCCCCGGCCACCCCCCGGGGGGCCAGGCCCCGCGAAGAGGCTGCAGGGAGTGGGCCGGCGCACGCCCGGGAACCCGCCCCAAACTCGAAGCCAACCAATGCGCCAGAGGGCCAAGGCGCCTGCCAACGAAGCGGAAGAGGGCAGGACGTGGGGGGATGGGCTCCGCACCTATCGGAGACTTGAGATGTTCTTGGGAGAGGAAGCGGACCACACCCATACCTGGAGAGAAAAAAAAAAAAAACTCATTCACACCATCCTTCCCTTGTGCCCCACTCACCACACACAGATTGCTCTGCAATTTTTGACAGTGTTGCCATGACAGTTGATCATTTCAGTCAAACTAATGTTATTTGGTCGAGGGAAGCGCTGAAACAGAAGTGCAGCACACACAAACGGAAGTTGAAGCCATAGTTACTTTCGCGTTCAAAAATAAGGTGTGTATTTTATATATATATATATATATATATATATATATATATTTATATATTTATATATATATTAGTACTGTCACAGAAAATTTTAATATTGTGATTAAGTTCTTTATTTTCTGTAATGCAATTAAAAAACATGAAATGTCATACATTCTGGATTCATTACAAATCAACTGAAATATCGCAAGCCTTTTATTGTTTTAATATCGCTGATTATGGCTTACAGCCTAAGAAACCCAAATATCCTATCTCAAAATATTAGAATATCGTGAAAGAGTATACTAGTAGGCTATTCAACTAATCAATTGAATCATCTAATTAACTCGAAACACCTGCAAGGGTTTCCTGAGACTTGAAAAACACTCAGCTTGGGTCAGTAAACTAAATCACAAGTATGGGGAAGACTGCTGATCTGACTGCTGTCCAGAAGACCATCATTGACACCCTCCATCAGGAGGGTAAGACACAAAAATGAATTTCTCAAAGAGCAGGCTGTTCACAGAGTGCAGTTTCAAAGCACATTCACAAAAAGTGTGTTGGAAGGGGGAAATGTGGCAGGAAACGCTGCACAACCAAGAGAGGTGACCGCAGCCTTAACAGCATTGTGAAGAAGAGCCGCTTCCAGAATTTGGGGGAGCTTCAAAGACAGTGGACTGAAGCTGGAGTCCAGGTATCAAAAGCCACTGTTCACAGAGGTGTCCGGGAAATGGGTTACAATAGCCGTATTCCCATGGTCAAGCCACTTCTGAACTCAAGACAACGGAAGAAGCGTCTGACTTGGGCTATGGAAAAGAAGCACCGGACAGTTGCAGAGTGGTCCAAAGTCCTCTTTTCAGACGAAAGCAAGTTTTGTATGTCATTTGGTATTCAAGGCGCCAGAGTCTGGAGAAAGGCTGGAGAGGTGCAAAATCCAAGTTGCTTGAAATCCAGTGTGAAGTTCCCACAGTCAGCGATGGTTTGGGGAGCCATGTCAGCTGCTGGTGTTGGTCCACTGTGTTTTATCAAGTCCAGAGTAAATGCAGCTGTGTACCAAGAGATTTTAGAGCACTACATGCTTCCATCTGCTGAAAAGCTCTATGGAGATGATGATTTCATTTTCCAGCATGATCTGGCACCTGCCCACAGTGCCAAAACCACCAGTAACTGGTGTACTGACCATGGCATTACTGTCCTTGATTGGCCTGCCAATTCCCCTGACCTGAACCCCATCGAGAATTTGTGAAGAAGAAGCTGAAAGACACCAGACCCAACAATGCAAATGAGCTAAAGGCCGCTATTGAAGCATCCTGGGCATCCATAACACCTCAGCAATGCCACAGGCTGATTGCCTCCATGCCACGCCGCATTGATGCAGTAATCTGTGCAAAAGGATTCCCAACCAAGTACTGAGTGCATTAATGGACATTTTCAAATGTTTGATTTTGTTTTGCTGTTATAATTTTTTTTTTTTACTTTGTCTGAGGAAATATTCTAATATTTTGAGATAGGATTTTTGAGTTTTGTTCAGCTGTATGCCATAATCAGCTATATTAAAACAATATAAGGCTTGCGATATTTCAGTTGATTTGTAATGAATCCAGAATGTATGACATTTCATGTTTTTTAATTGCATTACAGAAAATAAAGAACTTTATCACAATATTCTAATTTTCTGAGACAGTCCTGTATATGCACCATTAACACCAGGTCAAATTCCTTGTAATTGAAAACCTACTTGGCAAAAACCTGATTCTGATTTGGATTCTGAAGGTAATAAATGTCCACAAGAGTTTGCTAATGAATGTTGGGAAAAAGAATAAGCTAAAGAGATAACTTGAGAATAAAGGTAATATGTATGTATAAATGAGAAAATCATTAGTTTCTTTAAGTAAATTAAACTTTTATGTTAATGGGCAGCATCACATCTCCTGGCAAATCCTAATTGGACTCAATTTAAATTATATCTGTTAGTGTAGAAGGTAATGATGTAACAACAATTATTTTGTTTTACATGAACATTTTTGTTCTTCTGAGTTATAGCTGTTTCTGTGGTAAAAAAGTACTGCATAGTGCACTTATATCAATTAATAAACACTGAAATATCTAACTGCTTAAGCAATAAAGACAAGTTACTTTTTAATTAAATAATTTTGATCATTAGCTCATAAGCAAATTAAGCGGCCACACATACTTCTACCTTTATTCCTTTTTGAATTAAACTTAGTATTATAAATTATCTTGATTTAATGGGAAGCCATTTAAGGGAAGCTAAATAGGAGAAATAAAATATTTTCATCAGAACTATTGCTGCAGCATTTTGGATCATCTGAAGGCTTCATTTTGTGGACTTCCTAATAGTAAAGAATTACAACAGTCCAGCCTTGAAATTGGGGGAAGGACCACCCCAAACCACCCTCAACACCCAACCCCAACTTCCCACCCCGATCCCAGCCCCGAACGCCTACAAGCCCATCCATCTGTGTATGGGGCCAACATGATCCGAATGAACCAGCAAACCAGAGCCCACCTCATGAACGCAGAGGTGCTGCCTTCCCCATACCCTGCCCTCCAGAGCAGAAGTGCCAGCCCCAGCCCTAGCTGACTCCTAGGACCCAGCGCCCATCCCCAGCCCTGAACCCAGCAAAGGCTCGTTCCTTCTCCATGCCTCAAACTCCAGATGGCAATCCGACAGCAAGGGTGTGGACATGATTCCAAGCCTGCCTCTGCCTGCTCAAGTGTCATGTTGTTGCATGTTGTCCTGGGCTAAAGCATTGTCTCTTATGCGCTTTCTTGCTGGCTTTTTTTTTACGTTTTTTCTTTTAGCATTGGAATTATGTACTCTTCTGTAATACATTAGTTTCAGATCGAACAGAGGCAACCAATTGATAAACTTTTATGTTTTCAGAGACAAACAAAGGGATCTTCAGTATGTGCAGGAGTACAAACCTGTGAAAGACGGCATCAGGTACATTCGAGTCCTCCTGTACGGACCAGTCGGAGCTGGAAAGTCAAGATTCATTAACTCTGTCAGCAATGTCATTCGACAACGAATTTCGAGTCCTGCTTTGGCTAGTTCAACTACATCCGACAAAAGCTTTACCACTCAAGTAAGAAAACTAAGATGTTTCTGATTAACTCAGAATGATGAGTTTTATATATCACAGAACCACAGGTTATAACCTTAGAAATGTTCTGATTATTACCAATATGTTCACACCTGTGCCCATATTCACAAATATTATCAGAGTCCCTTCAGAGAGCTCCTTTCTTAGCCAAAAAATTCTTGCCAAGGAGTCTTAGCTTTTTTCTTAATGAGGAGATATGGTTGACCTGGTTGCCAGGTGTGACGCTGTATTCTAAGAGCTGTGATTAGTTGATAGAACAAGAAACCTAAAAAAAACAAAAAAACATAAGTGTACTCATGGTAATCAATGAAGAGAAATGAACTGATTAGACTGGATTAAGAAACACGTGTCATGATGATGAAACTTATATAACCAATTTATTAGATAATTCTCAAACAGCATCAGAATGTTTGAATTTACCTTGCCCTCATCATCACTTTGACTTGCTTGTTATGTTTACTTGCCATACTGGTCATTTTGCTTCTTCATCAATTTTGATATTGCAGCCAGTGTTTCACTGAGATAGCCTGGTTGTATATTTGGCAAAACAAACAACAGAAAAAGGAAAGAGAATGGTGAACAAAAAGTATACTGGACAGAGGAGCGGTGCTTCTGACTGCACAGTTCTGGTAGGAGAATAGGGAAGTGCTGTAACGTAAATTCATCCTGTGATCACGGTGCATGTCGGCTGACTTTGAAGCCCATTGTCACAGATTTTCTCTGCATGTCTTGGTGCTTTTAATCAATCAATTCAATTCAATTCAATTCAATTTTATTTATATAGCGCCAAATCATGAAACATGTCATCTCAAGGCACTTTACAAAGTCAAGTTCAATCATATTATACAGATTGGGTCAGATTATACAGATTGGTCAAAAATGTCCTATATAAGGAAACCAGTTGATTGCATCAAAGTCCCGACAAGCAGCATTCACTCCTGGGGAACCGTAGAGCCACAGGAAGAGTCATCTGCATTGTACATGGCTTTGCTGCAATCCCTCATACTGAGCAAGCATGAAGCGACAGTGGGAAGAAAAACCACCCATTAACGGGAAAAAAAACCTCCGGCAGAACCGGGCTCAGTATGAACGGTCATCTGCCTCGACCGACTGGGGTTACAGAAGACAGAGCAGAGACACAACAAGAGAGACAAAAAAGCACAGAAGCACACATTGATCTAGTAATCTGTTCTACATTAGATGGTAGTAGCGGGTGAGCCGTCTTCTCTGGATGATGTCACAGTTAACAGAACGCCAGACCAGGTGTACCTACTATGAAGAGAAAAGAGAGAGAGCAAAAAGTTAAAGCAGAAATGACAACACATAATGCATAATTAAAGAACAGTAGAACTCAATATAGTGAGAAAATTAGATCCTGATATACTCCAGTAACCTAAGCCTATAGCAGTAAAACTATAAAGGTGGCTGAGAGTAACATGAGTCACTAGTTATAATTTTTGTCAAAAAGAAAAGTTTTAAGCCTAGTCTTAAAAGTAGACAGGGTGTCTGCCTCACGGACCAAAACTGGGAGTTGGTTCCACAGGAGAGGAGCCTGATAGCTAAAGGATCTGCCTCCCATTCTACTTTTAGAGACTCTAGGAACCACCAGCAGACCTGCGGTCTGAGAGCGAAGTGCTCTGTTAGGAACATACGGGGTAATCAGAGCTCTGATATATGATGGAGTTTGATTATGAAGGGCTTTATACGTTAGAAGAAGAATTTTAAATTCTATTCTTGATTTAACAGGAAGCCAATGAAGGGAAGCTAAAATTGGAGAAATATGATCCCTCTTGTTGATTTTCATCAGAACTCTTGCTGCAGCATTTTGGATCAGCTGAAGGCTTTGAACTGCATTTTGTGGACTTCCTGATAGTAAAGAATTACAATAGTCCAGCCTTGAAGTAACAAATGCATGGACCAGTTTTTCAGCATCACTCCTGGACAGAATGTTTCTAATTTTGGCGATATTCCGGAGGTGAAAAAAGGAAACTCTGGAAACCTGTTTAATATGGGATTTAAATGACATGTCTTGGTCAAAAATAACACCAAGATTTTTTACTTTATTACCAGAGGCCAGTTTAATGCCACCCAGATTAAGTGATTGGTTAAGAAGTTTATTTTTTGAGGACTCTGGCCCAAAGATTAAAACTTCGGTCTTGTCAGAATTTAGATGCAGGAAATTTAAAGTCATCCAGCTTTTGATGTCATCAAGACATGACTGCAGTCGAAGTAATTGATTGGATTCATCAGGATTTATGGATAAATATAGCTGAGTATCATCAGCATAACAGTGGAAATTAATCCCATGCTGTCTGATAATTTTGCCTATCGGAAGCATATATATAGTAAAGAGAATTGGTCCAAGGACTGAACCCTGTGGTACTCCACAAGTGACCCTAGAGTTTGAGGAAGATTTATTATTAACATGAACAAATTGGAATCTGTCTGACAGATAAGATTTAAACCAGCCTAATGCTTTCCCCTTAATCCCTACAGTATGTTCAAGTCTTTGTAGGAGAATATTGTGATCAACTGTATCAAACGCAGCACTGAGATCTAACAGGACAAGTATAGACACAAGTCCATTATCTGAGGCCATGAGAATATCATTAGTGACCTTCACCAGAGCTGTTTCAGTGCTATGATGAGCTCTGAAGCCTGACTGAAACTCCTCAAGTAGGTCATTACTTTGTAAATGTTCACAAAGTTGATTAGCAACTACTTTCTCAAGAATTTTAGATAAGAAAAGAAGATTAGATATAGGTCTGTAATTTACTAACTCATCTTGATCAAGAGAAGGTTTCTTAAGTAAAGGTTTAATAACAGCTACTTTCAAAACCTGTGGTACATATCCATTTACTAAGGATAGATTAATCATGTCTAAAATAGTGCCACTGATCAAAGGGAATATGTCCTTAAACAACTTGGTTGGGATTGGGTCTAACATACAGGTAGAAGGTTTAGATGAAGCTAAAATTTTAGATAGCTCAGAAAGCTCTACTGCTTCTAAACAGTTCAAACACTGCGCAGATTCTAAAGATTCCTCCAATGCTGCCTCACTTACTGAGGACGAGGTAATCATGTTTGGGAGGATGCCAATTATTTTATTTTTAATGGCATCAATTTTATTTATGAAGAATCCCATAAAATCATTACTACTGAGAGCTAAGGGAATGGATGGATCAACAGAGCTGTGGCTCTGGGTAAGTTTGGCAACTGTACTAAAGAGAAATCTAGGATTATTTTTATTCTCTTCAATTAATGATGAAAAATATGCTGCTCTAACTCTGCAGAGGGTCTTGTTATACAACAATAGTCTGTCCCTCCAGATTAAGTAGGATTCCTCTTGGTGTGTAGAGCGCCATTTTCTCTCCAATTTCCTAACATTGCGCTTCAAGGAACGCAGCTCTGAATTAAACCAAGGAGCCAGCTTCCTGTGAATAATCACCTTCTTTTTCAAGGGAGCTACATTGTCTAATGCAGAACGCAATGAGGAAGTCACATTGTTAGCAAAGGTATCGATTTGTGAATGGGAAGAAACAGCAATGCTGCCATCTACAGGGCATTTCTGCAATACTGAGGATATTAAGAAGGGGACAGACTCTTTAAGTTTTGATACAGCATTATCCGATAAAAATCTACTATAATGGAACCCTCTTTTGGGGGTGGAGAATTCAGTTAGATTAAACTCAAATGTTATTAAAAAATGATCAGACAGGACAGGGTTGTGAGGAAATACTGTTAATTCTTCACAATCAATGCCATATGTCAGCACAAGGTCTAAAGTATGGAGCCGAGAGTGCGTCGGTTCATGCACATTTTGAGCAAAACCAATTGAATCTAGGATAGTTTTAAAGGCTACACTAAGGTTATCACATTCAGTGTCAACATGGATGTTAAAATCACCCACTATAATAACCTTATCAGTATTTAACACCAAATCAGATAAGAAATCTGACAACTCATCCAAAAACTGAGTGTAAGGGCCTGGTGGACGATACAAAACAACAAACAGAAGAGGTTTTATTGCTTTGCAGTTTGGATGAGGGAAACTGAGGGTTAAATGTTCAAAAGAACTGTAATTATTAGTTGGCCTGGGACTAATTAATAAATCAGACTGAAAGATAGTTGCCACTCCTCCTCCTCTTCCCACAGATCTGGGAATGTGGAAATTTGAATAACTGGAGGGGGTTGACTCATTTATACTAACGTAGTCCTCTTGTAGCCAGGTTTCTGTGAGACAAAACAAATCAATCTGATTATCAGAAATTAATTCATTAACTAACAAAGTCTTTGGAGGGAGAGACCTTATATTTAATAGACCACATTTTATTATTTTATTTTTAGGTTCAAGGTGAACCATATTGATTTTTATTAGGTTTTTATGATTTGTTCCTTTTAGATCAGTTTTTGATCTGTTAAGTTTTGGCCGTGGGAAAGACACCGTCTCAATAGGATAATGGATGGGTAACAGTACAGAAGCTGCAGAGAGGTGTGTTAAACTACGGCTCTGCTTCCTGGTCTGGACCCTGGGTTGTCAGCATTTAGGAGGACTAATAAATCCGGCCAGATTTCTAGAAAGAAGAGCTGCACCATCCAAAGTAGGATGGATGCCGTCTCTCCGGATCAGACCAGGTTTTCCCCAGAAAGTTCTCCAGTTATCAATGTAGCCCACGTCGTTTTCTGGACACCACCTAGACAACCAGCGGTTGAATGATGACATGCGGCTAAACATGTCATCACTGGTCAGATCAGGCAGGGGACCAGAGAAAATTACGGAGTCCGACATAGTTTTAGCAAACTCACAAACCGAAGCAACACCAACTTTGGTGACCTCTGATCGGCGTGATCGGGTGTCATTACCGCCAGCGTGAATAACAATTTTGCGGTATTTACGCTTATCCTTAGCCAGTAGTTTTAAGTAGGATTCTATGTCGCCTGTTCTGGCCCCTGGTAGGCATTTAACTATGGTCCCTGGTTTCTTTAGTGCCACATTTCTCATTATGGAGCTGCCAATGATTAAGGTCGGCTCCTCGGCGAGATTGTCGCTCAGAGGGGAAAATTTATTAGAAACGCAGATGGGTTGGTGGTGATCTGGGGTCTGTAATCTAGAGCTATGCTTCCTACGAACTGTCACCCAGCCAGCCTGGTTACCAGGCTGCTCGGGTGCTACTGCTTTAGGTTCGCTACGTGAAGTTACTCTATGCGGCTCCGCGCTAGCAAAAGAGCGGCTATCAGCTGGTTTTTCAACAGCACGGAGCCGGGTCTCCAATTCTGACACCCTCGCCTCCAAAGCTACAAAAACACTACATTTATTACATGTACCATCATCACTAAAGGAGGCAGAGGAATAACTGAACATCTGACACAGAGAGCAGCAGATAGGAGACTTAGTCAGACACGGAGAAGCCATTATGAGGCTAAGGCTTGGCTAGCGCTAGGCTAACGCTAGGCTAAAGCTAGGCTAACGCCCTATTATCACGCCAAAGAACAAACCGTGTGAAACACGAGGAGTTCCCAAACGTGATGAGCAGCCACAGACAATGTTTTTAAAAGTGCTTATGTTTGGAAACAGATGTTACAGCAAAGAGGTTTTAAAGATAAAAAGCGAGAGAGCCTGGAGCAAAGCTCCGTCGTTCACACAGCAACAACAGGAAGTGACAGAATACGCCTTACCGCAAACAGGAAGTCCGCGAGCCCATTCAACCTCCCACGTATGTTCTAATCAATCAATCAATTTTATTTGTCAACTGCAATTTGCATTGCAATCGAAAATTCAGTTCCAGTGCAACCGTCCATCACATACACTTAAACATTTTGGGGGAACGATTGACTGAGGCCTTGCGCCGACTGGCTGCGTTTCCTTGCCAAGGAAACGCAGCCAGTCGGCCGCCGCTATCAGCGCAGCCGTTAGGCGCATTCCTGCAAACTGCCTCAGACTCCATTTACATGGAGTACACAGGCGCTGCCCCATTGGGAAAGTGGAGGGAGATAAAAAAAGACAGGTTCTTCACAATTTATGTTCCCACATATAGTGTGAAGCATCCGACAAAAAAAACTCATTTGCACAAATAGCACAAATAATTTCGAGACACATATATGCAGAAAGGTTAACATTTGAGTGCTGGTCGGGTGCAGTTTGTCTGTATTTGTGAGCATCAGTATGTATGTCTGTATGTCTGCACGTTTTACATATTGTGGCCACGTTTAAGTAGATCGTGCACACAATATTCTATAACCATGTTCACTAAATTGTGCCCTCGTTTTAGTAAACCGGCGCTCGTTTGAGTAAATAGTGCACTCGTTTAATAAATTGTGCCCTCGTTTTACTATGCTTAAAATGGGAGCTCAATTTAGTAAAACGAGCTCACACTATAGTAAAATGAGCGCACAATGTAGTAAAACAAGCGCACATTCTCTCAACATGCAAAACATTTTGCGATATACCTCTAGGGCTCCGTACTTAAATCATACAGGGGTTCACGCTGCGTCTTTACTCTGATCCAACTGCTCGATTTTAACCCTTGTGCGCTCCGTGCGAGGGATAAACATTGGGCAAAATGCATAAATAAAGACTGTAAATGGCTCCTTTAGAGGGAGGAGAAGGAATAATTGGGACATTTTGGTAGAAGTGGACAGACATTAAACGTAGTGATAAGGCTGGCCGCTGATAAAAGCCCCTGGGTCCGAGGGGAGGGGAGAGGAGACCAAGTAGAGCGCTGATGCATAGAAACATAGCGCACGTAGTTTAAAAAAAAAAAAAGCAGAATTAATAAAAACGAAACTTATAAACAGACTAAGTGGCGTTTTAGACTGCATCTTACGGTTTGGATCACCGAGAACTTTTTTTTTTTTTAAAACACATTAAAGCCAGAATAACTTCCGGTTCAAAAGTAAAAACGAGCTGTAGTCCAATCAGCGATTTTTCTTAGGTCTCCCACTGGGACGTACCTCTTCCGTTTTGTAAATGTTGTAGCGCTTTCCTTAATTTTGTAGCGCTTTCCTAAATGTTGTAGTGCTTTCCTAAATGTTGTAATGTTTTTGTTAATGCTGTAGTGCTTTGCACCTCACGGCCACTAACCCTATCTCCTCCGCTTATAAAGTTGCGATCTAATCCTGTTAACAGGAAATAAGCCCCTAACTTAATAAGCTTAAGTTTGCACACATGTTGCTATGACAAGTGCAGGATGAGTTTTGAAGAACCAAACGATCCAAGATCATGCCAAATCGTCAATCAAATCCAGCTAACTGAGTTAGCGACGTACAAAGAACGGACCCCTGGACACAGTTTATGCTAAACGAGTCCAGAAAAGATTTAGACATAATACCACAGATACCACCCACCTGGGGAATGCACTGTTTATCCCACTTCCATGAGGGAAATGATTCAGGAACATTACATCAATATCTTATAGGCTTCAAAACATGTATATTGATGATATATCTTGCATAAAGTATGCAAAATATGTTTATAGTCTTTGTTCAGGGAAGGGAGGCAATCTTTCATTTATTAGACTTATCGAAGGTTTCTGTGTTCTTGTGCTGTTACGCTTGTTTTTAGGTAATTTAATGTTTACCATATAACTCTTGGTCTGTTAGGTATTGTCTGATCAATACAAGCTCAATCAGCTGATATTAGGTCAATAGTTGAAAGAGTGATTCAAACACTGGCATTCTCTTAACAGCAAACTTTATACACATGTGGAATATGAGTGACAACTTCTCTTCAAGTATAAGAATTTATTAACAGAAATAAAGTCAACTTCCAGGAAACACCACTATAGAATGTTGTCTATCTGAATTAACACCACATTTTAGTCAAGTGATCTTTAATAGAATAGTAGTTTAGTTGAGTGTCACTAATCAAAATTAGTATTGAAGAATCTAAGGAACCATGCACACACAAAAGAACAAAAAGAAAAATATAGTTGAAAACCAACTCCATAATGATGATTCAATGAATATAGAGTTCACTGCGGATCTAAGTTAGAGAACCAAAGTTCATCTTAAAGAATATGGAATAAGGTTAAATTAGCTTAACTAATTCGGAACAACCTTTGGTCTGTGTTCAACCCTTTCACAAATCAGCTTTTGAGTTGGATAAAACACCTTAAAGAATGATTTACTAAATCAAAATTAATAACTTTTAGCCCACTTGATATTTGTTATGTGTCCACGAAATTAAGGCTTGAATAGGTAACTTAAGAAGCTACAGGGCGTTGCAGCCAATGATCGACAGGAAATTACATGTTTTGTGGCCATTAGCTTGATTGGTTAATCTTAAAGTCGTACAAAACTCATAAAAATCACCATCAATGATCCCCATTAATGCAGCGCTCATAGCACTATAGAACAATGGAAAAGCTTAACGACACCCAGAGAACACTGTTAAATAATGTTTAACTAAATTAACAATACATTTCAATCCACAATCCTCTCTACTAGGCAGGTAAAACTTGATTAAAACTACTAAGCAACTAAGGAACCATGTACATACAAATTATCAAAAGAAAGTTGAAAACCATCACCATAAGCTTGATTCAGTGAATCTTGGGTTCACTGCAGATCTAAGTTGGAGAACCAAAGCTCATCTTAAAGAATATGGAATGAGGTTAAATTAGTTTAACTAATTCAGAACAACCGTTGGTCTGTATTCAACCCAGTCACAATGCAAATCCTGAGTTAAACAAAAAAAAAAAAAAAAACATTTGAGGAAATAACATTTTAAAGAATGATATGCCAACTAAAAAAAAAAAAAAAATTAACGCAATTATTTATTCAGAAAATAATTAAGAATCAAATTGGTACCTTAGGATGATAGAGGGGGCTGTAGGCAGACCATTGATTGGAAATGACGTGTCAGGGAAAATCTGGGCGAGGTTAGCTTGATGGCTTAATCTTAAATTAAACAAAACACCCTTAAATCGACATTAATATTCTCTCTTAATACTGTACTAACGCTCGTAGCACTGTTGGACGATGGCAGAGCAAAACAAAAACAAGCATCATGTTTAAACAAGCAGTAACATTTACTAGGGTCAGTGGGTTATTCAGGAGGTTAATAGCAGCTAATGCTAGAGGACATTCAGGTCCTTTAAGTTATACTTAAGTGTAACGAGAACACCAGAAAACCCAAATTTCAATGTCCAATCGGTTTACAAAACCCTTATGGAAATTAAGTTTGTCGTTTGATGTTTCGTCAGGATTCTGTCAGCTTTGTTTTGAAATTCTTAAATGCTTTATTTTGTAATAAAAAGAAAGTTGTAACACCTAACTTCATGACCCATACTGCCACCTAACGTGTTCTTGTCTTTTTTTTTTAAACCAGAACAGCATGTAATGAAGCTTTAACTGTTTCTACATGTAACTAAATCCCTCCATGTCAAAGTTTCTTGATAGCATTTCTCGATGAAGTCGTCACCAAAGTCAACCATTTTCTTGAGAGCACTCAGGATCAGAAAGTCAACATCATCGTTCAGGTCAATTTCTTCGCTGTAGTTTTTCACTGGGAAAATACAGTTTAAGGGGATTCCTACTGCTGCACTGAAGTCCTTTATCTGAAAGATAGAAATTCAAACTTTTAGAGTTTTTCCATCACGTTGAATCCTGTATTCAGAGCTGATACTAGACCCAGTTCCTAATCGGTTCTTGGTTTTTCAAAGGAAGAGACCGTTCTGAGTCATAATTTGCCACTACAGCTCTCTCTTTCCGTTAATGTGTGATCCTCTCTGTTCTATTACCAGTGCATGCTACACCACCTATCCACAGTGGTTATATGAATGTGCTCACTAGAGTAAAACTACTTTTAATTTGACAAGAAAAAAAAGTGCTAAATAAAGTTTAAACCCTTTAATATTCATAATGTGTAAAATCATAGTTCAGGATGACAGATTTACTGGATTTCTCTCTTTATCCTTGCAAACACATTTTAATATGAACAGACAATTAATAAACACAGTTTTAAACAGCATGAGATGAACAAACCAAGATAGGGGACTGAAATTCAGTGCTAATAAGACTTTATTTATGTTGAACCCTTGGTTTAGCTTATGTCTTCATATTGATTATCAGAAGTGAAACCTCCAAAGCACTAAATTTGGCATTCAAAACATTATTTTTTATTTTTATTATTCTCTAAATGTTTTATTTTATTAACCATGTTAATTGCATTTATTTTATAATTACTCAATTCTATTAAAATAGTTTTACGGTTTGAGTTTATTCAGATATTAAAATGTTTTTCAGATGACCGATCTCTCTCCTGTGTTACAGAGTAAGACCTTGTGCAAGAGACAGTCTCATGATAAATGGTAAATGGACTGAACTTATATAGCGCTTTTCCAGTCATGCTGACCACCCAAAGCGCTTTACACTATAGCCACACTCACTAACGCACACACATTTATACACCGAGACGCAGCTCGGTAGGCAACTTGGGGTTAAGTGCCTTGCCCAAGGGCACATCGACATGTGGCAAGGGGAAGCTGGAATCGAACCCACAACCTTCTGGTTGCCAGACGACTACTCAACCTATCAAGCCACAGTCGCCCACATGATAAATGTTTTTGCAAGCACCATCTGTAACTGTGATGAATTGCACCAAGCCATCTGTAGTTGAGCCTTTCCCTGAGAACTGAATGCTAAATTGTTAAGGTTGTTCTGCATAACTGAACTGCTAGTTTATGATGTCAAAGGTCACATTGCATTTTGTCTCCCCCCATCCTGAAGCCCTGCAATGGTGTGTGACTAGGGACTTCCCTGTGAAAATAAAAAGTAAGGCGGCAGCAGAGTTTGCTTCAGAGCAGTAGGAGGAATGTAACTGAACACATATATCTGCTGTTCTCCTTGCAAGTAAAAAAGAAACTAACGTCTGTTGTCTTTTTTTCCCCCTGTTTAATAAATGTTCTAGGTGTTTGAACCTGACAAAACATTTCAGGGTTCAAGAAGTCCTTGTTGTCCCCATAGGGCAATTTGGTGTATAGGTAGCAGTAAGTAGCAAACAATTAAACACCAGACACTCAGACATTAAAAAAAGCAGGTGTGGGGGCAAAGCAATACTTTAGTCTGTTAATCCTGCATTTTGGGAGGACTGTTTCTACACCCCAGCGGAAGAAGCACAAAATTACTCGCCAAAAGGTGGCTCTGGTCCCCAAGGATGGAACGGTTCTTGCTTAGAGCTGGTAAAGGGCAGTAAGGCCATTCCGGTTAATACCTGCATTTTTGCAACACACTCCTACAATACCCTGTAATCCATTTTTGTTTCTAAGGGACATGAAAGCATATGAACAAATGAAGGAAGTTTTTGCTCTCCTTTAGTGTTTCCCTTTAGTTGCCACCAAATTGGCCATCTTATCTGAAGGTGCTACAGCTTTACTAACTTTTGGTCCATAAAAACAGATATAGCTGGTGCTAAGCAACCAAATGTTGCCTAGCACCAGCTATATGGTGCTGTGTCTTGCACCAGCACCATTTAGCTGGTGCTAGACACAGCACCGTGTTGACTGAATCTCACCTTTTTCCTCAGGTGTTTGCTCTTGTACACATTCTTTAAATCCTTCTCAGTTTCACCACAGGCAGCATCAATGTGGGTCAAAATGGCTATTTGAGGAATTCCTGCAGAGACAGAAACTCTTTCAGATTACATACCTTTATGTTTGTGTAAACCTGGTTTGTGTAAAAGTGTAAAGTGATACATGTTCAACGTTTCCCGTTGAACATGCATCAGTAAATTTCTCCAATGTTAGATCAATAAAGACCATCTTATCTCATCTTAACTTTGTGATCTGTTACACTTGCAAATAATCTAATTTACTACAGTCTTAGGCAGTGATTTTCGTTTTACCTTTTCTGACTTTAAACCCTGGAACACAGGATATATTTATTTGTAAACTGCTCTTACCCAGTTCGCTGGCTGCTTCCCTGATGCTTTTCATCTTCTCCAGAACTGAGGATTTAATCTGTGATGCGTTGGCAGAGAGCACACAGACCAGGACATGGACTCTGTCATCAGCTGAGGGGTTCGGGTTGTAGCCTGGGTCATTTTTAGTAAGTGGAGAAGCTGGGTTGAACTGGAAAACATTTGAGACGATAAAATTATATAGAATGTTTGAAATGTTTTTGTTTTTTTTCACACCAATATGTTTGGAGGGCTCATTTAACCAACTGATTTTTAAATCAAGAAATTTTTCTTTTCAAAGTTTATTTGGTAGGGACAGACACATCGACATAGACAGACTGAACATGACACCAGTCCAATGTTGCCGTCATAGTGCAATAGTTACTGCTAATTCGCAGCACTTGTCCCTAGATGGGCTTTTTTAAAAAGTGCCACTAAAAGTTAAAATAATAGTCATTTAAAAATAGCACAACATAATATTGACATCTAAAATCATACAGTAAAATATAGAAACATCAAAAATGATTACAGTTCAGTTTTTGGCATAACCAGCGTTTTGTTTGTTTTTTTAAATATACTAAAACTGGTTATATACTTTAAATCACCAGGAAGTGAGTTCCACATTACAGATCCTCTTACGGACAAAGTGTAATGATTGAGGACGGGGATGAACCCGGTATTCAGCCAGACACTCAATCTATGCTTGAACAGGATTTATTGACAGGATGATGTGGGTGGAGCAGGCAGGTATACAGAAAATATTCCGGGAAGAGTACAGAGCAAACATCCAGGCAAAACCCAAAAACTTACACAGGGAGAGGGCAGACTCAAAAAGAAAAGGAACAGCGTGGGACCAGAGGTCCGTTCTTCGTACGTTGCTTAAAACATCCGAGATCAAATGAGACATCCAAGATGATTTCATCCGGCTAATTGGGTTCTTTGAACACACCTGTTTATGATTAGTATCACTGGATTGAGTTATCTGAGATAACTGCGCGTTCATGCGTTTGTTTAAAAGAGGAAATGCATCGATAGTAGAAACAATGATCAGCAACGCTGCTATTGGCTGTTCAGCATGGCCAAAGAACGCCCACAGTTTTTCTCCCAAGCAGAACAAGAGCTTTTAATGGAAGGTTATGCCAAATTTGACACCTCAAAGTCTGCTAAAGCCAGGAGAGAGGGCTGGCAAAAAGTAGCAGACAAATTAATGCGTAAATATGTCCATGGTAGATGTTTCTATCACTTACTACAGTATGCATTTTTTGCATTTTAATAATTTCATATTTACTTTGTTCTTTGTCAGAGCCACGGGAGCCACTAGAACATGGGGAAAAAAGTGAAGTACACGAATATTCTACAAAATGGTAGCCTTTAATTATTATACTCCTCTTTTTTGACCTGAAAAAAAAACCACACACACACAAATTAAGAGGAGAAATTTAACTCCACAACTTGAAAAAGAGAAAAATTGCACTAGAGATTGAGTTGCTTCAAAAGGACCTTCCGAGTAAGTTCTAAAACACTATTTGACAGTAGTATTGCTGACTTTACATAACTATCTTTTATTGCAGGCAAAAGATGACTTGCTGTCTTTTCTTTATAAATATTTTTTTAAATAAAACGACAGGAACTAAGCATTATTTGTTTCGTCTTTTATTAAACATTTAAAAAAAAATATATATATATATATAAATAAAAAAATTGTGTTCCACAATTCTGTCCCGTCCTCTGCCACTAGGTGGTCCAAATGCACTGGCTGCACAGACCTCCCCATCTCCTCTTTTTATACAGTTGCGATCTAATTCTGTTTACATGAAATAAACCTGCTCGCGAACAGGCTTAAGTTTGCGCACATGTTGCTATGACAGCAAGTCCAGGAGTTTTGAAGAACTAAACGATCCAAGATCATGCCAAATCGTCAATGAAATCCAGCTAACTGAGTTAGCGACGTACGAAGAACGGAGAGCGCTTACCGGCAGACAGATGAGCGGGGAGGCAAGACATGTGATGCATGAGAAATGACGTTCTGGCAGGGAAGCAGCAGAAGAGACAGACTTAAAAAGGCAGGAAAACAAAGGAAAGAAGGAGAGCCAATTAAAGAGAACAGGTGGAAGGAATCAGAAGGAGAAGGTGTGGCCGAAAGACTGACAGGAACAGTGGCAGGGAACAGGACAGAACTGAACAAAAGTAACAATACAAACTAATCCAAGACAGGAAAGCTATCTAACCAAAATAATAACATGAACCAGAACAGAACATTACACAAAGCACTTTGAGCAAAAGTGGTTCTGCGAAAGGGGACCTTACAATTTCCCTCGAAAGCCGCTCTGCAGTCTCTGTATGTAATTACTCAATGGTGTAGGTGCATGACCATTTAAACACTTAAAAATCAATTTTAAGGTATAAATGCTGCCTTATACCTTTCTAATCTAATGCGGGCACATCTAAAAAAAAATGAGAATGTGGTGTTAAAGTGCAATTTTAAGCCAGTCATTTAAAAAAGCAAAACATTGATTTTATATGATTCATTACACAGAGTAAAAATATTGTAGTATTTTATTTCTTTTAATTTTGATAATTAGCGCTACATGTAAGAAAACCCCCAAATTCAGTGTCTAAAAAATTTGAAAATCACCATAGACCGATCAAAGAAGGTTGTTTAATCACAAACTTCACGCTTTTGAAAAGTATGTCCATTTCTATGCACTCAATACTCGATTGGGCCTCCTGTTGCATGAATTACTGCATCAATGCACTGTGGCATAGAGTTGATCAGCCTGTTGCACTATGTAACTGTGATAGAAGCCAACATTGCTTTGATAGCTGCCCTCAGGTCATCTGCATTGTTGGGTCTGGTGTTTCTTATCCTTCTTTTGACAACAAGACATGTTCAGGTCAGAAGAGTTTGCTGGCCAATCAAGCCGGAATACCAGGTTTTGGTACTTTTAGCAGCATGGGCAGCTTCCAAGTCATGCTGGAAAATTAAAGCAGCATCTCTACACAACTTGTCTGTAGCGGGAAGCATGAGTTGCTATAATATTTCCTGGTAGATGGTTGAATTGACCATGGACTTCAGAAAAGACAGTGGACCATGTCAGAATAAGATGTGGTTGTCCCATGTTCTTGTGAAGAAATTACAAAAATGTTGAAGTACATTACATTGAAGATTATGGTTAACATCATGACATCTTCATGGAAAGACATTGGGGCAATTTATGCAATGTTTGTACATAAATTGTGTTCCTGCATTGTGATCCACTACAGAACCCTAAAATACAACAGGGAAAGGATAACACATTTCATTACTATTTAAATAACTATTTTTTTCAGCTCTACATACTATCAGCAGTTCACTGACTGACCCATACAGTGAGGAATCGTGTACCTTGTGGCCCTCTTTCACGTGTCCTTCCAAAGCCAGCTTGATGTCATTAGCAGTAACTCCACTCTTGCTCCCCTCTTCCAGGCCCATGATGTCATTGAAGACCACGGGGTATATTGTCTTTGAGCTTCCTCTTCCTTTAATGAATGTATGAGTTTGATACTGAGAGAGCGAGAGAGACACAGAACAGACAGACAAACAGACAGAGACAATTATTTTTTGCACCACTGGTAAAAGAACAAACAGTTAATCAGTAAATTCCAGGTAACAACCATCTTTAATCACATTTTGAAGGTCACAAAATGCATTTACTAAATCTGCTTTGTCAAAATTATAAACTTCCAGTGGTGGGTAAATATTTTTCACTCTCTGCATTATAAGGTAAATGGTGTCACATAGTATATGATTTTTGTTATTTTTTAATAGGCTAATTGACTGTTTCTCCCCCTTCCTAGCGTCTTTCACCATAATTAGTTTCACCAGCTGCTGCCTAATTACCATCTAGCCAATTCCCCTGAGACTCCACCTATTTATACCTGCTCCCCACATCTGTTCACTGCCAGATGGTCTCATCTCCATGCCCACATATTTGCGCCCAGTGCTTCTGTGCGCAACCTACCTAGTCTGTGCTCCCTTGCTTGCCCTGCACTCACTGGTTCATCGTCTAGTGCTTTTGTGCGCTGCCAGCCACGTTGTGCCACTGTGTGGGAACTCTTCTGAATGGTCTTGTCACGACCTGGGGTCTGTTCTTTGTACGTTGCTTAAAAAATCCAAGATCAAATGAGACCTCCAAGATGATCCTGTTTACATCCGGCTAATCATGATCCAGCTAATTGGGTTCTTTCAACACGCCTGCTGTTTATGATTAGTATGGCTGGATTGAGTTATCCGAAATAACTGCGCGTTCATGCGTTGGTTTAAAAGGGGAAATGTATCAATAGTAGAAACGATAATCAGCAACGCTACTATTGGCTGTTCAGCATGGCCAAAGAACGCCCACAGTTTTTCTCTCAAGCAGAACACGAGCTTTTAATGGAAGGTTATGATGAATTTGAGTCATTAATTAAAACACCTAAAAGTCTGCTAAAGCCAGGAGAGAGGGCTGGCAAAAAGTAGCAGACAAATTAATGCGTAAATACTGTCCATGGTAGATGTTTCTGTCACTTTCTACATTATGTATTTTTGCATTTTAATAATTTCATATTTACTTTGTTCTTTTATGTCAGAGCCTCCACGGGACCCATTAGAACATGGGGACACGTAAAAGTGAAATACAAGAATATTCTATAAAATGGTAGCCTTTAATTATTATACTGTATTTTAAAAAGGCACTTGTTATGGCAACAGATCCAATATCTGTGTCATTCCTTAGACACTGGAAGTAAAGGACACGTGCAAACTGGGAATTTTAACAAAAAATTCTTTATCTATAAAAAAATTAAGTTCTTCCTTTTCCAAGTCATCCACAGTTTACACGGTAAAACTGTATTGCTCCATATATAGATAATCCATCCATAATTTGTTCTGAAACAATATACGGCCCGACAGGAAGCAAGCCTTTCAAAGTAAAACTAAACTTCACAATAAAATAGCCTGAAGAAATATTCTTACTGAATATGATAAAAATAAAAAGCAAACCATCATACAAATAACTTAAATATTTTCTATTTATGTCTCTAACACAACTTTTTCCTCTTTAAAAGCCACTGTTAAATGATGTGTTTGTCTGTTTATAACAGCCACCAAGAAAAATCTTTCTACAATTACACTGTCGCGCTGCGCTAAAGGATCCTGTCTATTGCACAATACGCGATTAATTGGAAAAGCTCTGAAATTATTCTTGCACCTTCCACAACAGGTTGCTGGCGTAACAATGGACAAGAACGCTCATAAAGCTGAGATCTAATCCTGTTTACATTAAATAAACCTGCTCTCCAGTAGGCTTAAGCTTGCCCACATGTTGCTATGACAGCAAGTCCAGGATGAGTTTCGAAGAACCAAACAATCCAAGATCATGCCAAATCGTCAACAATCAAATCCAGCTAACTGAGTTAGCAACGTACGAAGAACGAGCCCCTGGACTGCCACTGACTTACAGCTTCTGCCCTTTATTCAACCATCATCACCTGGTCAGCCTGCCGTCAGCCATCATCTGCCTGTACTATCACCACTTGCTTGTCACCATCTCCTGTTTTACAATAAATCTTTTAAAACGCAACACCATGTCCGGCTTCAATACCGGGTTCTCTGCAGATCTGGGTATTACAAATGGACTGAACTAAATTAATGCTTTCCTAGTATTCCTGTTCACTTAAAGCACTTCCTCACTGGAGCCACTTTAATACAGCTTTATGTATAAACACATCCCAATAAACAACATGGGATTAAAGGAACTATAGTTGATCCTGCACAAATGCAAATTGTGAGTGAGGAGAACAGTTTTTAGTTTGAGCTGTACAAAATTACATTTGGGTATAGCTTCTTTAAGTTCCTAACCCAAGGGCACTTCAACATTTGGCTGGAGTAAGCTGGAATAGTAGGTATTAGTAGTAGTATTTTGCCGAAGGGTAACCTTCGGCAAAATGGTTAGTCTTTCCTCTAACTAACAATCAACAATCTTAGTTGTGTCACAAATACTATTTGGTGTTTGATGATCTGTGTCCGTATTCACATAGATTCACAAAGTCTATCATGAAACGTGTAAACATGACATGTTTCTATTATTTACAGAAAATGCACTCATATAGATTTTTGAAGAACTGGAAAAAATTGCAGTGGAATAAACAGACAAATACACTCTAGACAAGATAAAAGAGGTGAGAATGTATTTTCTGTATTGTACATGATGATATCAGTAGCCTAAATGGTCATCTGCAAATTCATTTGTGTGATGCCTTCTCCTCTCTGGCTTTTGATTGCTGCATGTAGCGCTTCTCACTTTCAAAGCTGGTGTGCTGTTCTATTTCTCCTCGAGGTCGTCGTTCTTTCTTCAGCTCTCCAAAGCTCCTTATCTGCTATTAACCTTCCCCTTCTCTCCTGCTATTTGCTTCGTTTTGTGTCTTTTGTGCCATTTCTTCATAGCAACCAAAAGCTCTAAGGAAATTATGGATCTCGTCAGCTGGTCTCTCAACGCTATTGATCAATTTTTTTCAACTGGAAAGCAAAGGACCGGGGAGCGTGCCTGTCCCGACGGAACTTCTTTTGCGGGATACATCTTGGACCCGTGGGAGAAATGGTCCATGGTGTACCTCTCAATTATTTCTGTTGAGGACGTAGAATATGTCTACTACTTATTCAGATTTACGATACTTGATTCCTCTTTTTTGGTCTGGGAGGATCAACACCTTCAGAAGCTGCTGGCGGTCAACATGGCCTTGATGAGACTGCCGGCGGCAGTCGACGTGTTCGCTAAGGCATTAAATGTACAAAACGGACGGCTTGATAAGCTGACCGCGGTGGTGGTACACAGAGGTGAGATTGGATAAAACCTGGAAGTGTGAACGTTAACTAGCCCATCGATTGGAATATTGGAAGTGGATCCAGGAGACAGCGACGAAAAAGACTAAAGCTGAAAGAAAAGTTGGTTTCAGCTTGTTCTCATAACAAATTCTGTTTTTGAAATCAGACTTTCCACTATCAAATTCTCCCTGAGTTGTTATGGTGACATCGCACAAATCCCCTGCTCCCCCCTCACCTTCCCCACTACCATCTGTGTAGGTTTCTCTGAACTGTTGGCTGCCGGATAAGACCAAGGACAAATGGCCTCTGGAGAGCCCCACGGAAATATAAATTTTCACTCAGACATACATACTGATGCTCACAAATACAGACAAACTGCACCCGACCAGCACTCAAATGTTTACCTTTCTGCATATATGTGTCTCGAAATTATTTGTGCTATTTGTGCAAATGAGTTTTTTTTGTCGGATGCTTCACACTATATGTGGGAACATAAATTGTGAAGAACCTGTCTTTTTTTATCTCCCTCCACTTTCCCAATGGGGCAGCGCCTGTGTACTCCATGTAAATGGAGTCTGAGGCAGTTTGCAGGAATGCGCCTAACGGCTGCGCTGATAGCGGCGGCCGACTGGCTGCGTTTCCTTGGCAAGGAAACGCAGCCAGTCGGCGCAAGGCCTCAGTCAATCGTTCCCCCAAAATGTTTAAGTGTATGTGATGGACGGTTGCACTGGAACTGAATTTTCGATTGCAATGCAAATTGCAGTTGACAAATAAAATTGATTGATTGATTGATTAAAAGCACCAAGACATGCAGAGAAAATCTGTGACAATGGGCTTCAAAGTCAGCCGACATGCACCGTGATCACAGGATCAATTTACCTTACAGCACTTCTCTATTCTCCTACCAGAACTGTGCAGTCAGAAGCACCGCTCCTCTGTCCAGTATACTTTTTGTTCACCATTCTCTTTCCTTTTTCTGTTGTTTGTTTTGCCAAATATACAACCAGGCTATCTCAGTGAAACACTGGCTGCAATATCAAAATTGATGAAGAAGCAAAATGACCAGTATGGCAAGTAAACATAACAAGCAAGTCAAAGTGATGATGAGGGCAAGGTAAATTCAAACATTCTGATGCTGTTTGAGAATTATCTAATAAATTGGTTATATAAGTTTCATCATCATGACACGTGTTTCTTAATCCAGTCTAATCAGTTCATTTCTCTTCATTGATTACCATGAGTACACTTATGTTTTTTTGTTTTTTTTAGGTTTCTTGTTCTATCAACTAATCACAGCTCTTAGAATACAGCGTCACACCTGGCAACCAGGTCAACCATATCTCCTCATTAAGATAAAAGCTAAGACTCCTTGGCAAGAATTTTTTGGCTAAGAAAGGAGCTCTCTGAAGGGACTCTGATAATATTTGTGAATATGGGCACAGGTGTGAACATATTGGTAATAATCAGAACATTTCTAAGGTTATAACCTGTGGTTCTGTGATATATAAAACTCATCATTCTGAGTTAATCAGAAACATCTTAGTTTTCTTACTTGAGTGGTAAAGCTTTTGTCGGATGTAGTTGAACTAGCCAAAGCAGGACTCGAAATTCGTTGTCGAATGACATTGCTGACAGAGTTAATGAAACTTGACTTTCCAGCTCCGACTGGTCCGTACAGGAGGACTCGAATGTACCTGATGCCGTCTTTCACAGGTTTGTACTCCTGCACATACTGAAGATCCCTTTGTTTGTCTCTGAAAACATAAAAGTTTATCAATTGGTTGCCTCTGTTCGATCTGAAACTAATGTATTACAGAAGAGTACATAATTCCAATGCTAAAAGAAAAAACATTAAAAAAAAAGCCAGCAAGAAAGCGCATAAGAGACAATGCTTTAGCCCAGGACAACATGCAACAACATGACACTTGAGCAGGCAGAGGCAGGCTTGGAATCATGTCCACACCCTTGCTGTCGGATTGCCATCTGGAGTTTGAGGCATGGAGAAGGAACGAGCCTTTGCTGGGTTCAGGGCTGGGGATGGGCGCTGGGTCCTAGGAGTCAGCTAGGGCTGGGGCTGGCACTTCTGCTCTGGAGGGCAGGGTATGGGGAAGGCAGCACCTCTGCGTTCATGAGGTGGGCTCTGGTTTGCTGGTTCATTCGGATCATGTTGGCCCCATACACAGATGGATGGGCTTGTAGGCGTTCGGGGCTGGGATCGGGGTGGGAAGTTGGGGTTGGGTGTTGAGGGTGGTTTGGGGTGGTCCTTCCCCCAATTTCAAGGCTGGACTGTTGTAATTCTTTACTATTAGGAAGTCCACAAAATGAAGCCTTCAGATGATCCAAAATGCTGCAGCAATAGTTCTGATGAAAATATTTTATTTCTCCTATTTAGCTTCCCTTAAATGGCTTCCCATTAAATCAAGATAATTTATAATACTAAGTTTAATTCAAAAAGGAATAAAGGTAGAAGTATGTGTGGCCGCTTAAATTGCTTATGAGCTAATGATCAAAATTATATAATTAAAAAGTAACTTGTCTTTATTGCTTAAGCAGTTAGATATTTCAGTGTTTATTAATTGATATAAGTGCACTATGCAGTACTTTTTTACCACAGAAACAGCTATAACTCAGAAGAACAAAAATGTTCATGTAAAACCAAATAATTTGGCTGTTACATCATTACCTTCTACACTAACAGATATAATTTAAATTGAGTCCAATTAGGATTTGCCAGGAGATGTGATGCTGCCCATTAACATAAAAGTTTAATTTACTTAAAGAAACTAATGATTTTCTCATTTATACATACATATTACCTTTATTCTCAAGTTATCTCTTTAGCTTATTCTTTTTCCCAACATTCATTAGCAAACTCTTGTGGACATTTATTACCTTCAGAATCCAAATCAGAATCAGGTTTTTGCCAAGTAGGTTTTCAATTACAAGGAATTTGACCTGGTGTTAATGGTGCATATACAGGACTGTCTCAGAAAATTAGAATATTGTGATAAAGTTCTTTATTTTCTGTAATGCAATTAAAAAACATGAAATGTAATACATTCTGGATTCATTACAAATCAACTAAAATATCGCAAGCCTTATATTGTTTTAATATAGCTGATTATGGCGTACAGCTGAACAAAACTCAAAAATCCTATCTCAAAATATTAGAATATTTCTTCAGACAAAGTAAAAAAAAAAAAATTATAACAGCAAAACAAAATCAAACATTTGAAAATGTCCATTAATGCACTCAGTACTTGGTTGGGAATCCTTTTGCACAGATTACTGCATCAATGCGGCGTGGCATGGAGGCAATCAGCCTGTGGCATTGCAGAGGTGTTATGGATGCCCAGGATGCTTCAATAGCGGCCTTTAGCTCATTTGCATTGTTGGGTCTGGTGTCTTTCAGCTTCTTCTTCACAAATTCTCGATGGGGTTCAGGTCAGGGGAATTGGCAGGCCAATCAAGGACAGTAATGCCATGGTCAGTACACCAGTTACTGGTGGTTTTGGCACTGTGGGCAGGTGCCAGATCATGCTGGAAAATGAAATCATCATCTCCATAGAGCTTTTCAGCAGATGGAAGCATGTAGTGCTCTAAAATCTCTTGGTACACAGCTGCATTTACTCTGGACTTGATGAAACACAGTGGACCAACACCAGCAGCTGACATGGCTCCCCAAACCATCGCTGACTGTGGGAACTTCACACTGGATTTCAAGCAACTTGGATTTTGCACCTCTCCAGCCTTTCTCCAGACTCTGGCGCCTTGACTACCAAATGACATACAAAACTTGCTTTTGTCTGAAAAGAGGACTTTGGACCACTCTGCAACTGTCCGGTGCTTCTTTTCCATAGCCCAAGTCAGACGCTTCTTCTGTTGTCTTGAGTTCAGAAGTGGCTTGACCATGGGAATACGGCTATTGTAGCCCATTTCCCGGACACGTCTTTGAACAGTGGCTTTTGATACCTGGACTCCAGCTTCAGTCCACTGTCTTTGAAGCTCCCCCAAATTCTGGAAGCGGCTCTTCTTCACAATGCTGTTAAGGCTGCGGTCACCTCTCTTGGTTGTGCAGCGTTTCCTGCCACATTTCCCCCTTCCAACACACTTTTTGTGAATGTGCTTTGAAACTGCACTCTGTGAACAGCCTGCTCTTTGAGAAATTCATTTTTGTGTCTTACCCTCCTGATGGAGGGTGTCAATGATGGTCTTCTGGACAGCAGTCAGATCAGCAGTCTTCCCCATACTTGTGATTTAGTTTACTGACCCAAGCTGAGTGTTTTTCAAGTCTCAGGAAACCCTTGCAGGTGTTTCGAGTTAATTAGATGATTCAATTGATTAGTTGAATAGCCTACTAGTATACTCTTTCACGATATTCTAATATTTTGAGATAGGATATTTGGGTTTCTTAGGCTGTAAGCCATAATCAGCGATAACTGTTATTTGACCACCGAGCCTGCATATTCCCTGACTGAACATTTTGAGCTTTATTAAAGCCTTCTTATTGTCACCCTCATGTCTGGCTGAATACTGGGTCCTGAATCAGTCTCTCGTTTCGTGACATAGACAAGTAAATATACACCAGTATGACATTGTGCAAGCATTGTCACAAGAAATTTTTGTTTCCATTTATAGGCTTCAACACCTTTCCAGCAATACCGGTTTGGCCTGTCTCTGCTCAGACTGCCCTGGCTGTGATTATGTTACCGTAAACTCACCCCCAGCGCAGTTCCCTCCATGGAACATCCAGAACTGCATAGAAGCATGGATTATTATTTTGCAAAGACAACTGAAAGCTTCCAGAGACAAATGACTTACCTTGTGCCTCTGGAGTCTCTTTCTCTGTAAAGACAAACAGAAAACATGTTAAAACAAGTTTTATTAAAACTGCTCCTGAGGTATAGTCAGTATTTAGGAAGCCAGTCACCCATCAAGATGTGATGGCAATGTGTTTATTAGTCATTTCATTTCAATTAGTCCAAACTAATGACAGACAACAATTGAAAACCTTCAGTTTTTTAGTCTTTACCCTTATAGTGACTGGGATTGTTTTTCTGGACAGATCTGGCAACACCAAATGAAAGGAGAGAAATGAGAATAATGGTTGCCAAAATAAGCATTTTGTGACTGTCTGTGAAAGCAAAACCGCCTATAAATGTTCCTTATTGCACCCTCTTTTATTATCTGATTATTGCACCGTAAAGTTGAGGCTTATATTAAACCTTTTCCTCAAAAACATATAATTAAATACTATTTCTATTTGGACTGATGATTCTATACAAAAGCTCAACAAGTGTTTCCAGCACACGGACTGGACTACATTGTATTGTAATCTACATTACAATGTAGTCTCCATTGTATGACTACATTGTATTTTGGACTTGAATGATCCCTTTGACTCTGTATCAAAATCATTCCTGTGCTAATAATGTCGGTGTAACAATGACTAATATTTCATTATAAAAAGAAAAAAAGCTATTTAGCGAGAGTAAATAAAATAATTCTGCAAACAAGAGTAGATAAAAGATTCCTTGTTTGTTTGGCTCGTGTTTTAAAATTCTTAAATTATGTAATAAATCAATTTTAACATTTACTGCTTATTTTAGTCAGATAAACCTTTTCCGGTTAAAGCTGAATGTGACAAAATATATAAAAAAATAAAAAGACACAAAAGGGGGACACTTTTGCAGCACTGTATGGTACAGTACTGGTATGAGTCTCTTAAATTATCAGTCATGTTCTTTTGCTTTTATAACATATAGAATTCAGTAGATTATTGTAATGCCCAGATTTCTGCTATAACAATGCTGACAAAGTCCAGAAAGCAAACCCACATCACAAAGATGTAGTTTCTGCTTTGCTAGCCTCCATATAAGAAAGGATTATAAGGTGCCTTACTACTTATTCCAGATGCTGCTGTTGTACACTCACCAGCCGGCTCAGGAAATCTGAAACAATGCCTCTGTTGCACGCTAGAGTGAGAAATAAAACATACAGTCAGGTTTTTTATTGTTATTTTGGCCCTCTACTGTAGAAACTACCTTCCTGAAATTTGAAAACAGCCTAAAGATGCATATATAAAGTCTGGCTTTTAGTAAAAATGTATAGCTATTTATCATCACTTATAGTTTATTTACTTGTATTAGTTTTCTATCAAAGGAGAAACACAGCAGGTAAAGTAGATAGAATTGACTTGCTGTGTATTTTAAAGATAATTCAGTTTGATCAACTTCATGACAAAATGAACAATTGGAAAAAAAATATGTCCCTTTATAGTCCTGAAGAGGGGGGATTTGTCTCTGTTAAGGAGGGGCAGAGCATGCTCCTCCTTAAC
The DNA here is from genome assembly GCF_011125445.2 of Fundulus heteroclitus. Lineage (NCBI taxonomy): Eukaryota > Metazoa > Chordata > Actinopteri > Cyprinodontiformes > Fundulidae > Fundulus > Fundulus heteroclitus. The sequence goes on along the minus strand of NW_023397450.1, from coordinate 31,218 downwards.
TGGCACAGTTTGCTACTGTTTGCATTGGCAGAGTGATTTATCAAACAAGCGGCAGTAAATAAATCAGCTGGGAATGTTAAACAGTAAACTCACATCAAGTGTTGATTCATCCATAGTTCCGTCTCAGCTGCACAGAAGCAGTAATTATTATTTTGCAAAAACAACTGAAAGCTTTCAATTCGACATAACTCACGTTGAGTCTCTGGAATCTCTTTCCCTGTAAAGACTGACAGAAAACATCTTCAGTGTCATTAAAACTACTCCGGAAGAACAGTCATTAATTAGGAAGTGAGTCACACTCACTATAACATCTGTTTTTTTAATATATAATTACTCAGAGAACAAATAATTGGAACAAATTATAAAATCTTGATTTCTAAGGGGCAATAGTCCTCGATGCAACAATCCTTGGTTTCATCTATTACAGATCTTTCTCTTCTCAGTACAATTTGTCCTTTACAGCTACTAATGAATAAAAGTCATATATTCCACACAATCTTTAAATAATCTTGCCTTAAATGTTCACACAGATAATCATGTGACCAAATAAAGGTCTGACCTGATATCTGATCTGAAGATAATTCAGCTGTTAAGCTAAAGATTTCTCCATGCTTTCTGCAGATAAAAACACTTTCTCATATTAAAGTTACACAAAATCTTCCTAAAAATGTATTACTAAATATTTTGAACTTACTGTTAAAAAGCCATTCCAACATGTTTTCAGCAGTGATGAGTTTTCTTCAAAGTGAAACTACCAGCACTAGCTCCTGCTTTTAATAACGCTCCTCTTTATGAGACCATATAACGTCTGAGAAATGACTCCTGCTATTTATAGGTGCTTACACTTACTTTCACTTTCTTTTTTACCCTGTTATGCCATATATTATCAATAATGGCACCATACTAGCTGTATTGTTTTATTTTATTTTTGCCTTTCTTAGTTCCTTCTCTGTTGCTTTTGAAATAAATTTAGATTAGATTACGGTAGCTGTTTTCTCATTACTGATTTAATATGTAACTGTGTTTTTGCCACTATCACACCTGTCTTTCCCCATTGTGGGTAAATAAAGGAGTTTCTTAACTTATTTCTTATGAGTCAGGACACACTGCTCTGCTCAGTATACTTGTAGCCCAGTCTAAAATTAAAACCTCTGGCAGATATATGTAAGTATTTTCCGTTTAACAAAGATGTTCTCTCTGGTAGAAAAAGAAAGTGAAATGGGTACCATTTTTTGATTTTTGCATTTATATTTTCTAAAAAAAAAAGTAATTTTGTTTTTATCCTTTTCAATAATCAATGTAAATTATTAAAGCTATTAATCAATTAATTATTCTATTATTTATCTATTAATAAGTGATTCTGGATTTTTCCACTGCTATTTTGATGACTTACTGTATCTTGGTTGATGTGGTTGGACAGCATTCTTCAATCTATTGTCAGGGTGTGGGATGGCCTGCCTCACCCTAGACATTTTCCAGCACCTTCCAAATTCCATACAGCCCTGATTCCATTCACCTTAGATCATCTCCATCTGCTGTCACTAATCAACGCGGACCCAATTCACCTGTTAACACTACTATATAAACTCAACTCAGTCTACTCTTCCTGCCAGTTCGTCTCTCGTCTTCCTTCGGAAAAAGACTTTCGACTCTCTCAAGTCAACACTCAACCTTACTCCTTCCTCAAAGTTGCTTGGATTCTGCTCCAAGGCTTCCCTTTTTGCCTGGATTCCGTTCCTGGGCTCAACCTCCCCGCTTGGATCCCGCTTCAAGCTCTGCTCGGGTCCCGTCCCGAAGCTCTCCCGCCAACCTTGGGTTCCGTCCCAAGGCTCACCCACGGTCCTACAGCTTCCTACCGGCCCTCTGCTCCTACCTTCATCATTCATCATAAAATACTCTCTGGTTCTCATCCTCCACAACTCATCTTCAATAAAACCCTTAAAACGAAGCTGTGTGTGGTTGTGTTCGGGTTCATCAGAACAAATCATGACAATTACTTTTATTTATACCAATTCACAACCCATGTCTGTCATGATTTGGGTTTGGTTATGTGTTTTGTTTGTTATTTGATTAATTACTTTACTCTCCTGCCTTAAGTTCAGTTTCTAATTTTGGTTCTGTCTTAGTGTTTGATTTTGTTTTAGGTTCTAAGTTTATCCGGCCTGCTCAGACCATTTCTGTCACCAGTCTAAGTTCAGTTCACCTGCCAGCATTCTTTTGTCTTCCTGTCACTCCCCTTCACCAGTCACCATCCAATCGGCTTCAGTTTACTCCCAAGCACTTCCCTGTTCCCGATTAGCTCCACCCATGTCAGTAATTAGTTTCACTCCATTCACCTGATCACTCCCTTACTTATACCTCCCTCTGCCCCCTGCAATCTGCCACATCATTGTTTGTTTTTCCAATCCCTATCGGTGAGTCTTGTCCAGCATTCCCTGTTCCACGTTTGTTTGCCTGTTTAACTGACCACTGCTTGAGTTTATTCTGCCCGCCTGTTTCCTGATCAGACTTATCTTTGGATTTTTGAGTTAGCCTGTCCTCTGTTTTGTAGATAGTTTCATCTGTGACTGCTTTTTGTTATTTTTGGTTATTGGACACATTCTTCCCCTTTTTGGCCTGATACCCGTTTTTGTTTTTGCATTTTTGTAAATAAATGTTCTTTCACCTAACCTCTGCTTGTCTGGTTGAATACTGGGTCCATCTGTCTCTGGTTCGTGACAATGTCATCTCAAGGCACTGTAAAAAGTCAAATTAAAAAAATCCAGACAGATTGGTCAGAAAGTTTCTTCTCTAAGGAAACCCAGCAGGTTGCATCAAGTCTTGACAAGCTACATTCACTCCTCCTGCAAAGAAGCCCACATTGATTCAAGAATCCTTTCTATTTGATAAGGTAATAGAGTAATGGCAGATGTTAGGGTGACATCACCCTAACAGGCCGGTAAAATTACTTTAAATCAATGTTTTCCAGAATAAGGAATACATTTTTGTTTAGCTGTAAAATAACCCCCATTGACACCGTGAGTTCCCAGTAAAATGTCCCTTTAATAATTAGTTAGATCAGTTCTCTCAGAGTTAGAAAAAAAAACATCACTCACTTAACCCCACCCATTCCCCAAGACTGAAATTGAAAGTAAAATCAAAGTACCTGCTATTATTTAGCAGAAATTGCAGAGTTTACTGTAAGTCATGTAATTATGATATACTAAGATATATTTATTCAAATACACAGTCTCGGTGATGCTACAGAGAACTGAATGATGGATCCACAAGATGATCAGAGCATCATACGCTCTTTAGAGTAATCTACCTTCACGTTTGTTTTTCAGCTTTCATTTTGCTGCATTTTCTTTGTATGCCTAGCGTTAAAATTCATGTGGGAAGCATAGCTGGGATTTTTGTTCAGATACATTAGAAAACAAACTGAAACTCACAAAGATGATAAACTCAATTTACTTCTTGCACCAAATACAGTTTTTAATTAAATTTCCTTAATTCACATCCACAGTGTCATTAAACAAATAATGTACATTAAAAAATAAATTATATTAAGGGGATCAGTGATCAACAGCAGAATATATCCAAAAATGAATACATTTATACAGCTACACAGCTGCGTTTTTGATAGGTGAATTTATGATCGCTTATATGTCTGCAAATTAAAAGTTCCTGCTGCAGACATATTCTTTCTGTTATTTTAGCTATTACATGATGTTAAAATGTCACAATGTGCTGCCAATACTTTTGTTCTAACTGAACAATAAAAAATGAGTTTAACCTTTATTCTTTTGAGAATGTTGTTTTGATGTTGTCTGTATAAAAAGAAAAAAACTGGGGGCTTAAAAATTACAATTTTGATTATTTTTGTATATATTTTACATTCACATTTTACTTGCAGAATAAAGACTATAACCCTACATTGCTTCTCAAGGTCAGCTTCCATCCTGTTGGTCAGATGCCATTCAGGGGATCTATTGTTTGGCTTTGTGGTGCTGCAGAAAAAGAAATTACATCACTGCAATGCTCCTAACTTTAAGCCCATTCTAACGACAACATTATAGAGTTTGCTGTCCAAGCATGAGCTAAACTGGACACTTGAGGCAGAACCCCACAAAAAACTGATTAAAAAAATTGGTTTGATATTGCTACATGAACTAAAGTTATGTGAAATTTACTATTTCTTGCTTTGTGCCCGTTTATGTTTCTCTGTGCCTTTTGAATTGGCAGCTGGAGAGCAGAAAACAGTAAGTGACATTTGGTGTTCTTATTTTTGATCTGCAACAGGGCCATCCCGAGACTGTTGGAGGGGCAGGTGCTCAAAGTTAAAAGAGGGCACATGGGGCATGGATTTAAAACACGATACAGAAACATACCTTGCTATACAACCGACTGAAATGTACCAACCCATACTATGAAGAATGTGGAATCAAGGGCGTAGGTTTGATTTGAACTTTTATTTGAACTTTAACCCTAGGGACACTATTTGTCCAAAGCGTCATTGGTCCTACGCGATATGCATGCTCCTATTTTTTGATGCTTGATTTGAGCATCAGGACGTGTTTCCTCTGTCTAAAGAGAAAAGCAGTATTTCTTGCTACATTTATACAAATTTTATAAGCACTACACACACTAGATGCTGTTTGTTTATGTTTAAAGCATCACCGGAAATGATGAATGTCGAATTGGGACTTTTTTCCCACTTTGAAAAAGTTTGCATTTGAACTTACCAGCAAAACAGACAGATGGTAAAGATGTGCCAATTAAACCAAATATATTCAAAATATGTCTGTTATCTATATTTATCCTGTATTTTCTTTTTAAGATATAGAAATGTGCAGAGATAAACCCCACCCGTATTTTTTTAATCTAATCCTCTCTGTCTGCATCATAAAACACAGCAAAATTATACATTCAAGGGACTGCAAATAAATTTCTTGTATTTACTCTGCAATGGAAGTAGAAGGGTAACTGACACTGACAGCATTTCAAATATTAAATTCAAACTTCAACAAATGTACAACTGGGCTGTAGTCACTCTCGTTAGCCCATTTCATGTAATTTATCTTAACATTCCAAACACATTTCTTACATCATATATCTGAAGTTAAATAGCAGCTTCTCCTTACCTACATCCTCTCAGACAACAAATTATTTCCCTAACAATAGTGAGTTGTCAATGTTTAAATGTGCAGTAAATCTTAATACATAAGGAGCATGGAGGACCCAATACTGTACTTTAAGTAAGATTGATGACATCAAGACTGAATTGTTAAATGAGTGGTTGTCCATTTCATCATTGAAATGAAAACATATTAATATACTATTGGTATATTGACTATTAAAGAACAGCAGAATAAACTTTAAGATATGTAAAGGCCTATATTAAAATAATGTTGTGACCACATCAACAGATTAAATAATTCCTTACTTTTTTGGTGTACCAAATTACCCTCGTAATGATGGAATATTTTATGGGTTAAGCCCTGTCATAGTTTAGTTTTGACTCGGCATTTGTTTACTATTAGTTTTCAGTTTTTCCTCCTTAATGGTTTTTAGTTATGATTTGACTTTATTTAATGTTAGTTTTCAGCTCCTCCTTCCCCTCTCACTTAGCCTTCCCTTCACTCCCTTTGCAGTCAGTCACACCTGTTGGTCATTAATCAGTCAGACTCATTTCACCTGCCAGCCTCCCTACTTAAACCTCCCTCTGTTGTCACTCCTCTGCCCGTCCATCGTCATACATACTTACTCCTTTCCTGTCTGCCTAAATGGTCCCTGTTTGTTACTGGAACCCTGCACCTCTGCTTCTCTTCAAGGTTTGCTCTCTGCCATGCTGTGAATTCTCTGCAGTGCTGACAAAACCAGCTGCGGTGCTCTGGCTCGCTCTCTGTCGTGCTGTGGATTCTACTGACGTGCTCTGGTTCCACTCTGCTGAGTTGAAGAACCTGCTGCTACTCTGTTTCCAAGAACCCTCTCCGGGCCATCAGCTCCTGCTCTCATCTGCACCCCTGTTCCCGTGCAGTTCTGCTTTTCTGGTTTCATCATCCTCCATCCCATCTACCCTTCAATAAAGACTCTCAATTGCAATCCCATTTGTGTGGTTCAGGGTTCATCATAGACAAATCCTGACAAGCCCCTGATGATGAAAATATCTAGCTCCTGCCCTGGTTTGAACTAATTTACTAAAGGACAGTGTGGAAACCTTTGTACAATAAAAACAATGTAAATGTTGTTCCTCAGTTGTATTTGTCGTAATTCTAAAAGTAGAAATAGTGAGATAAATAGCACTATAATTTTTTGGAATCCTAATTACGCTATTATAAACAAAAGTCTAAACAAAATATAGAAGTTGTTTAGGCAGCAACTAGTGTTGTTGTACTGTATATCATGTAAAAGAAATAACACCTGCTATTTATACCTGAACTGCCTCAAAGGGTCGACAAAAAATTGAAGCAATAATGGCAACAAAATATTTGTGAAAGGGAAACCCTTACATTTTCTTTTTCAGGCAGCTGTGGCTAATAATCTCAATTTTTAATAGCCTTCAGTCTTTGCTTTTCCATCTTTCCAGCTGTCTTCAGAACTCCTGCCTGGCACAGAATGTTTAGTTTTATAAAAGAGATTAGGTTTTTGTTGATGAATGCATTAAACTTCAAAATTAGATGCTATTTTAAGATGCTAACGTTGGTTACTTACATTTTTCAAGTTTCCCAAATTAAAATCTCTCTCCTGCTTCTGTTCTGAACTGTATTCAGCAGCTTTCACCTATTTTAGTGCAGATAATATTTAGTTTCTTAACTGAGACTAGTTTTGTAGTCTAGTATTAATTGTGGAAACCGCAGTAGTATGAATCAAAACTTAAATCTCGCTCCAAGCACACAGGCATGCACACACGCACTAGAAAACAGCCAATTAGAAAGAGGGAAGGCGGAATTTAAGGCAGTACAACCAATGAGAGTGAAGTTTTTTAAAAAAAGCACAGACCACAGTCAGTGTGCTGCCGGAGCAGGCAGGTGCTCAAGCCCCCTCCGCCCCCCCACCCCCCCCGCGCCCCCATGCACTTCCCTGATCTGCAATAATTTATGCAGTGAGCATAGGTATTTTAGCAAGAAAAAAAGACTTATTGTAAATTCATTATACTTTACATTTTTTGCCACTTCTATAAGTTATTTAAATATTTTATTTATTCAATTCTAAGTCTATTTAATTCAAAACTTGAATTGAATAGACTTTATTTTTGGATGGCCCAATCCTCTAATGTTCTGTTAGAGAATGCACATGTCTGAAAGACACTAACCAGAATAAAATAATTTAAAAAACTGATCAGATTCTAAATCCACTCGAAGACTGCGTTTCCCAGAGTTCTCTGCGGCCTGGCTCTCCGGGGTGGACCTGAGGTGGGAGTGTTGCGTTCAGCATCCTGATGGAGAGACGCTGACCGCAGCTTCGAGTCTTCCAGGACAGCTCCATCCGTCTGATCGGCCCGCTGTTCCCGAACCCTCCACCGAACCCTAGCAGACCCCACGGGAGTCCGTTCGCCTCGCTGCTTTGTCTTTGTTGTTGCGGTCAGTGCGGGGATGGAGGCTGCAGAGTGCGGGGTGTGCGGGGTGAAGGTGATGTGCCGCTTCAGGCCGCTCAGTGATTCGGAGCGGAGCCGCGGAGACAAATTCGTCCCAAAATTCAACGGAGAGGACACAGTGGTGCTGGCGGTAAGTTTTGACCCAACCGAACCAGGCGGAACAGAACCGAACCTGTTTTCCTTGCAGACACGCCCTCCTGCTGCAACAATAGGAACACAAGCAGACCCGACAGGAGAGAAAACTACACATAATGTGGAGCAGCGATGCTGCAGGCTGGGTTTATGGCGCTTTATTCCTTAGTTCTGTGTTGTGTGGGTTTAATCTCCTCATAGCCTGACTGCAACCAATTGATAATTGGATTGTTATTTGTGTTGGAAGACCTTAAGAGCAGCCTTATGCTAAATAATTGATTTAATTTTAATAAAAACACTGTGTAGTCAGTTACAGCAGACTGCTGATTAACCAGCTTGATGCTTTCACATGTCTGAATACATGAAAGATGAAAACATGTCAAAGTTACACGTGATCACTGTAAAGAAATGCGTTTTAAATATTAAATTAGAAAAGCAGACAAATGCAGTCCTTCTCATGCTTTTTGTTTAATGTAATTGTAATTGTGAATCTGCTGCTTTAACATGAAGCATTCAGGACTGACCTGACCTGAGAGTCTCCAGGAATGGTTTCTGTTGTGAATAATGATCATGCAGTTCCTGGGGTTCCAGCGAAGGACACAAACAGAAAATAATGAGCCAGAGATAACCCAGTTATAATGACCTGGCTGCAGAGGAAAAGACGTTGGGTTTTTATTGAGTCATTTTGTTTCCAGCTGGATTATTTTTATAAATTTCTCTGAAACCTTTGCAGAGAAATAATTTAGTTTCCCATTCATTTGTCTCAGATCTGTAGAGGAGGCAGCTCAGCTATGCCAAAAGGACACACTTTTGACAAAAATGATTTCCAAATTTGGGACAGAGGGAACAGATGGACTGAAAGAGGGATGAAAAAAGGTCATGTTTTTCAAAAAGAAAAAAAGCCAACACTCAACAGACGGGGAGGATTGAGCTACCAACTCTTCAGTGCTTACAACTTGGTCCTCCAACTCATCCGAAAGAGATGATATAAGCTGTCATATCCTGATTCAAATGACCAAGTACTCCACTCACACCTAGAAATAGTCTTTAACAATCCTGAACAGTGACAGGTGGGCTGTTAGAATGTCCCTAGGAGGATGGGCCTCCATGTGCTTAAAAACAGCAGCACTCCAACTGCAGGTTGCTCCCATGTGAGCCACCAGAACTTTTATAGACTCCTGACTAGGTGTCGAAACCTTTGTCAGAAAAACTGAGCCAAAGTGCGATTTGCCTCCAATTTAAGCCTGTTAGCTGTATGCCGTTAATACAGCAACAGGAGGAAACTTCTCCTCAACAAACCACACTCCTCTGAACTAGACACAGACCTTCTAACAGCTGCATGAAGCCACAAAACTGTAAACAATCACAGGTAATGGGGGAAAATTCACGGAGGGCAGAATTTATCGCGTCTTTGGCATAGTCAGTTATAGTGAATGCTTGAAATGAAAACAAATTAGTTTGTTTCACATTAACACATTAAACTCTGGTGGTAGTTGAGGGGCTTGATGCAGCTTTAAAAGGTCCTTCCTGGTTGATAACAATGATTCAACCTGAATGTCCATGCTAAAGGACATCCATCCATCCCAGTTTGTATTCAGACAAAAAAAGAGGGGGATGGAGCCTCTAACAGACCTCATGGGAAATAACCTGTTGCCATGACAGCAGGTAGAGGCTAACAGAGGTCACGTGATGACATGATGAGAGAAATGATTGCTAACAGATTCCGATCCATGCAGTGAAAATGACTGAACAGACGTTGAACTCAGTGTGAGGCTGTGTGTGTGTGTGTGTGTGTGTGTGTGTGTGTGTGCCTGGCATGGTTCAGCAGCAATCATTTTTCTTCCGTCTCATTGGTCCAGTCATCTCAGCCGTCTCCCTGGGGATGCAGAGATGCAGTCACCATGACGACAGGCATCTTATTGAAACAGACAGACTTGCAGCAGGAAACTGACTCAGGATCACTAAACGTAATTGATGGGTTGACGGATGCTTTGAGATCAATCGCTGTTGACATTTTTGTTGCCATCAGACGATAAAGGAGAAATCAACCCGTCTATCGTTTTTTTGTTTTGTTTGTTTGTTTCAGGTATCTGCGTCTGGATCAGGTGGAAAGTATCTATTTACTGAAACCTGTTGACTTTGAATTTGAGAGAAATCCAATTAAACTGATCTGCATCAGCACTCTGCCAGACATCAGCAACCGACATGGCACTACCTAAATAAACATGGAGTTAAAGGCTGTTTACAAGGCCAAGAAGTAAAAGGCTTTGGACTATTCACTTCTCTCTGTAGACTAAAGCTGAACTAAGCTTTGTTTACAAGCTAAACAGGAGGCAGTGAAAAGACCAGGAAAACATCACAGAAAAAACTCAAAACTAACTATAGGGAGTCATAAATGTTGGCATTAAGCTACAGGTAATAAACTTGTTCATGACTTGTATGAACTGTAATATATTTCAGTCTGGACAGAATGGCACCAGCAACCCCTCGCGACCCCATGAGGGATAAGCGAGTCAGAAAATGGATGGATGGATATTTCAGTCTGTTGCTTTTCCTCTTCTGTGTCTTTATTTGGGTTTTGCAGCACAAAACTATCTCTTGTAAGGTCTTTAATGTTTTCCTCTCCAGGTAACCTTCAGAGGCAGATCAGTGTCTAATAATTGTAATTAAATAAAGGCATAACATAACCATAAATTCACAATAATCAGGCTGTGGAAAGAAAAGTTAAACCCATGATGTTTAATGAGATATGGGCAAGGAACACATTTTTCGATCACAAGTTGTAGCTTTGAAAGTAAAAATCTACCCAGCACGACCCGTCCACTGTGTGTTAAAGACAAGTTCTGGCACATTATTACAAAGTGATCCTGGTGTGTTTTGGCCTTAGATCCAGCAGCCAGACGGTCAAACAGTCTGTCTGGCATGGCTTCATTCCATCCGTTCTTTGTAAAAGTCAACTGACCCTTAATAAGTCAACAGTTTTGATGTTATCCTCTCTCCCTTGGGGGTTCAGAGGAGTAAAGCTGCAGAAAGACTTCAGCACACCGTAGACATATTTCAGAAATCACACAAAAACTAGCAGATGTCCCAGTTTGAAGTATTTAGTGAAAGGAGCTAATGTCAACTGCATTACAAGTTAATTATTTCCGGTAAATACTTACGTTACTTACAAAGTAATGATTGACAAAGCTAATCATTACTTTATAAGAAATTAAGTAATTTGACCATTTGTCATATTTTTATAGAAAGTAGAGTATTAGTCACTTGTTACAAAGTAGTTATCTCTATTTAAAGGAAAATCTATAAACTTAGATAGTCCAGGCCTAGCTTCAGGAGAAGGGCAGCTACTCTAACATCTCTGCAGACCTCACACATCCTGGTCACAAACTGTTTAGACTTTTACCTTCAGGAGACAGTTTCTTCTCCCAGGCTGTCCCTGATGAACACAAATAACACCTTACAGGCAGGGTAGTCAGCTACTCTTTAGATATAAATTGTGGTGTAGAAACAAACATGTACTACAGCTCTTTTATCCCTGATTTTATTTCCTCTAGAATATATTTAATGTTGGTATGAGGTGAGCATTCCAAACAAGTTAAATTCCTTCGTTGATCGCACAAACTTGGCCAATAAAGCTGATGCTGACTGTATCAGGCCAGAATTAGTGACTTCATGGTAGAACTGAACTTTGCCTTCAAAAAGAGAAAATGTATTTAGATATTCTTGGCATGGTCAGGGACCAGGGCGAGTGTATTAATAACCTGTGGTGACCAAGTAGAAGAACACAGTTTGTCAGATAAAAACCAAATGACTCTTTGTGTCCTACTTTTTAAGAAAACCTAAACTCCACCCTATAATATTTAAACTCTTCTAAAGGTGTTTTAATTAAAATGTGGTTGAGTTTTGTTCAATGCAGAGTTGAAGTCAACAAATAAAGAGTAAGCATGACCTATAATAGGCTTAATAACTGTCATGACTTCTAAGTGTTGTAGTTTTCACCAGAGGCTTCTTTTTCAAAGACTCTGCTTTCAAAATGGTTGTCTAGGCCCTCCTCCTTTAAATGGCACTGCTTTTGACCAACTACATCGATCTGCAGTTTCTCCAGAGCCAATGTTATCCACCATAGCATTTCCTAAACTCCCTCCTGGTCCTGTTTTCACGCACGTTGCTCAGGCCGATCACTGCAGATGCTCATTCTGGCAGCTTGTAGCCAATAAAATTAGCGTCACATGGATTTATCACTTTTTCAGGGGAAATTTTAAATCCCCAAATCAATTTGCTGCACCCAACATGCATCCTTGTGTGTAAACAGACATTTTTTATGTGTTAGATTCTTCCCTTACTGTATTTGAGTCATGTTGACGGTGAATCTGTGCAGAGAACACGGTTCCTCTGGAAACAACCTTTCAGTAGAGCCCTCACTGATGTCTCTATGTAGAAGTGAACAGGAGTTACAGCCTTTTGAAGTTGGCCTCTCCATTTTGACACAGTTTGGATGTATTTTGATAACACGTAGAACGCCTGGACATAACCGTAGAAGAAAAGGTCCAGAATAGTCATTTTGATAATACTGATTTTAAATGTGAACCTGTCATAGAAAGAACTTGTCCTGTGACTTTATTTCTGCAGTCTGCAGCTGCATGACCAAGAAAAAGAAACAAGAACAAAAAAAAAAAAAACATAATTTATGTGTCTTCAAATTTAAATAACTAAAAGCTGGTTTCCAGTACAACACATTGGACTACTCAGTTAAGAAATCTAAAGAGTTAACTTTGCAAAGACACTAAGCTTTTGCATCTACCCCCAAAGGGTGTAAGAACAGCATCTAATTGAATTTGGGAATGCTTTTTATTTTTAGGTGTTTTTGACAATCAGGTTGTGTCATGTTAATTTGACATCCTCTACTTATGATTTGGATCTTTAAGCAAACTGCATTTTGTTGTGAGCGAACAACTTGTTCTTTCTAGACACACCCACTGTTCAAAGGCTTTTAAAACTAAAGATGCTAACACCTCTGGTCAGACATTACTATCTGTCAGACGACGGCAGATTTTAAGAAGTGGAGGAACCACAGGGTTTGGGTAAATGCTGGTTTTGTAAGGAGCGATTAAGTATCAGATGATCACTGGTGCACATTTTTGAGACTTTAATAGCCGTACACATATATTGTCTTGTCCTTAGCGTTTGTTGAACTTTAATCAAGAAAATGTCTTTTCTACAGCCTGTAGAATTACAGAACATTGATGATCATGTCCCAATTCACAGCTCGGTGCTCATATTTATTTGCTAAGACACATAAAAGCAGCTACAAAAATAACTAAGGGCGAAATCAGTGTCTGACCTGCAGCCATTTAAAATTGAAAATTTTTATGCTCGTCACAGTGAGAGTCCTGGTTAGTCCTGCCATTTTTTCCCTGGTCCAGCTTTACAGCTCAGCTCCCAGAGCCTCAAACAAATCCACAGCATGGTTTGTTCTTTTTTCATTATTTTCATCATCTTTACTATAGTTTATACTGTTATACTGTGTCTCTATTTCTTGTAGCATGCATTTTTCTACTCTCGGTGTTCTTTGAATTGGCATTTGCGGATCTGTTGGCTGATGATAAACCCTCCAACCTTCAAATGTCAGCAGCTTACAGAGGTTTTTACGAGATTCACAGCAGCAGACACACAAACACCCATGGATGTGTTCGCAGATGTGTTTTATGCACATCCTTTTTATGAAAAAGGCATCAGTAAGCACAAAGACATAAGGCTGTGGGTTTGTTGTGGTCAGACTTAGAGTCTGCTGATAATTTCTCCCTCTTTCAATTAAATGCATTACAGCCACAAACGGGCTCTTGAAGACAACTGGACTTTCGCTCAGTATTTTTCTGAAAACATTTCTACACCAGCTGAGCGGCGTTGTGTATGCAGTCCGATGCAGCGAAGACTGCTCAATTCAATTAAATTAAATTTTATTTATATAGCGCCAATTCATGAAACATGTCATCTCAAGGCACTTTACAAAGTCAAGTTAAATCATATTATACAGATTGGGTCAGATTATACAGATTGGTCAAAAAATGTCCCATATAAGGAAGGTTTTTTACGGGCTCAGACTCCTACACTGGAGAAACTAAACGACTACATAAACGCATGGCGCAGCGTTACGCCACCAACTCCTCAGTGTGCGCGGCTCGGCCCTCCAACTCCTTCCAAAGAGATTACATCAGCTGTCTGATGATTTTTGTGACCAAGTACTCACAGTCAATGTACTTCGCCTAAAAGGTTAGGTGTGGGGAAAGCTTTCACAATGACCCCCACAATGAACCACAAGTAACAAATTTACAAACTAGAAAACTACAAACGAGAAACCTGCAGACTATTATCTCTGAATATCTAAATGCATATTTCTGTAAATGAAGCCTCAAATCATCATTGCACAAAAGCACCTTACTACCTCATTATTATCACTCATTGTATTGTCACTAGCTGTGACTCATGAAGGACAACTAGTTCATAAAAACTTTTAAATGTTCATCTTTTAAATTTTTTTAATCTTTTGAACGCTATAATAAAAACACACTGTAATCCTTGTTCATTGCCTGTTTGGTTGTCTTACTATGTGTAGTTTTAGCCGGAGTGGCATAAAAGAAATGTCATCACGGTAAGACGCGGTGACAATAAAGAATCTTTGAATCTTTGAAGAGCTGAGAGTGGCGTGATCTAAGAACTCTGGCTGTAGCTGAGTACTTATTGAAACTATATTCATATTTGTGTGTTTGAGAGAGTCTTTTATTTTGACAAAGTCTTTCCTGTGTTTTAGGGAAAGCCGTACGTGTTCGACAGAGTCTTTCCTCCCAGCACTGAACAGATTCAGGTGTATGACACCTGTGCTAAACAGATTGTCAAAGGTGAGGCTGAAATACATAATATGATTGTATTATGAGCATTGGTTTCTTTAGAAATTAAATTAAATTTCAGCGGTTTCAGATTGTCTTTCGTGTTTTATGGTGTTTTCTTCCCTGGTTAGTTTTTTATGCCGTTACATCAGTGGTTTGTATCTTTATCTGGTGTTTCAGACGTGTTGGGAGGATACAATGGAACGATCTTTGCTTACGGTCAGACGTCATCAGGAAAGACCCACACCATGGAGGTAAATGTGCTGCTGTCTGAGTGATGCATCATGTTAGTTTGTCTTTGTGAACATGATGTTGTGTTTCAGGGGACCCTGCATGATCCCCACATGATGGGGATAATCCCCCGAATCTCCAGGGACATCTTTGACCACATCTACTCTATGGACGAGAACCTGGAGTTCCACATCAAGGTGATCAGATCATCAGTAACTCTATTAGGTTCCAGCTGACCTGAGAGCATTTTAGAGCACTGCATACCACATCTGTACAGCGGTGTACTTTGATTGCATGTATCATTTATGAGATCTTCTCTGTCTGCAGGTCTCCTACTTTGAAATCTACTTGGATAAAATCAGAGACTTGCTGGATGGTGAGGCGTTTCATCTGTTTTCTGATTTTTAAGGTCCAAGAGTTCGTTAACATTTACTGACCAATGTTTCATGTTTCAGTGTCAAAGACCAACCTGGCTGTTCACGAGGATAAAAACAGGGTTCCCTACGTCAAGGTACCTCAATCGCATAACATTTTAACTACTTAGTGTTTTACAACAGTATCATTGCCACTTCATTTATTACATATATGTTTAATTAGAACTCCAGTTTTAGCAAAGCAGTTTATGCAACATCCCATGAAACAAAATGTCAGTGCTGCTTTGATATTAGAACATTATTATCAGCACAACTCAGGCAGAGTACTGCAGTAAGAATGTTTTTGTAGTAATCTTGAGGACAAACAATGTCTCCATTCCTGCCGTTGTTGGCAGTTACAAAGCAAACCCACCACATCTCCACCATTATGTTTGACATCTAATGTAAGTGATATGCTGTGTTTGGGTTTCTCCAAACCCAGTGCTGTGCATTAATTTCACACATCTGTACTTGTCAAGCCTAAGTGGTGCAGCCATTTTCTTTTATAGAGAGAAAGGCATTTCTCCATACTTCAGTCTTTTTTCTAATGTTCCTGACATTTATTGAAACATTTAGCTTACAAACTGAGGCCTATAGACTTCCTGATGAATATTGTGTTTTCTAATATCTCTTAACACTCTGGAGGCATTGCATTTAGGTTAGTTTCAAACACTGGTATCTAACCCAAATGTTTCCTCTTTTGAATAACAGATTGAAAGAATGGTGGATTAATAAATTAGAAATGACTTATAACCCTTCCCAGATTGATTATTATGTTGTTACTTGTGCCTCTCCTTCTTGGCACTGTGTAAACACACAACTGTTTGGTCCAGACAAGGTAACGACCAAAACTCCTGCATATACAAAAATGGTCATAATGAGGGACATGCCCCTATCTACTAAAGAAGCTGCAAAGGTGCCATGGAGACACCCATTTGCCCCATGACTGTATATTGTGCATGTTTGCAAAGCACTACAATAATGATATGTTTAATTAATTGTTTAATAACTGAGAACTGTAGCAGCAGCCCGTGTTTGATGTCTTCCATGTTTGCTGTCAGGGTTGCACTGAGCGTTTTGTGTCGAGCCCTGAGGAGGTGATGGACGTGATCGACGAAGGAAAAGCAAACAGACACGTCGCTGTCACCAGTAGGTGTTCCAGTGCATCTGATATTACTGAAGTATTGCTATTACCACTTCTCTATTAGTGCAGCTACAGACACTGTTTTCTTGAAGCTAGAACAGAATGCTATTTGGTGTTTCTGCTCTGTCAATAGTCAGCATGTGTTCCTAAAGTCAGAACATAGTAAACATTGGGAACTAATGTGGCATCCTTGGTTGAAAAGACAGCGGCTATGGTGGTGTGCATGGCCTCAGATGGGGGCTGCGCTGTTCCTCTGTTGTATCTCCAGCTGACGCATCTGTTCTTCACCAATCTTCTTCCTGCAGACATGAACGAGCACAGTTCTCGCAGTCACAGTATTTTCCTGATCAACATCAAGCAGGAGAACGTGGAGACGGAGATGAAACTGTCTGGGAAACTTTATCTGGTCGACCTGGCAGGGAGCGAGAAGGTCTAACCTTGTTTCTCTCATCCTCTTGGTCATTTTCACCAAAGACTTTTCAGTGTTTTCTAGTTGTGGTATTTTTGTTTGCAATAAACTAACAAAAGGTAACTGTCCAAAACATCCAGAGGTCCCTCTATCCATATTCTTTAATCCGTCGATTTCCCAGCTCATCTTTTTTTCTTCAGTATTTCCCTTTCTGATATTTTGATGCTATTGTTCAGGTCAGCAAAACTGGAGCTGAAGGGTCTGTGCTGGATGAAGCGAAGAACATCAACAAGTCTCTTTCTGCTCTTGGGAACGTCATCGCTGCGCTTAGTGAAGGAACGGTGAGCAATCACCAGATGATGTGCTGCAGGGAAGTTGTTTCATTTAGGCAGGATAAGCCATGGAGCTGGAACAATGAAAGCAGAATGGAGGGTCTATAGTGGTAACTTCAGGTTAGGTTCAGTAGTTTTTCTCATAAAGCCAAGCTGGTGTCAAGAGTAGAGATGTAGACCATGGTGAGCTACATCGTGCTGTACCAGGGTAGACTGAAGCGGGTGAAGTGCCTTACCCAAGGACACAACGACCTACACAACGCTTCATTGTGATTGGTTGTCCTATTTCAGCTCCGCATGTTGTTCATAAACGCACAGATACCCTCAGTCTTTAACCCAGGGTTCATTCAGTCAGTTCATAAGCACCTCCTCTGAACCACTTCAGTGTAACTTTCACTGTTAGGCTTCGTTAAGACAGATCGCTCAATGAGAACATGAATGTTGAACTTGTTACAAAGTATAGGATTCAATATTAGAGACTCTAAAACAGATTTAGCATGCCTTCTGCTATTTGTTAAGAGTTTAGGTCAAAGACCATTGAAGCATTTAATGAGAGGGAATGAAGAGATGATCCAACAGGCTGTAACACAGAAAAGTGGTTCTAGATGTTTCTGACACCAGAGTGGCAGAAATGGCAGGATACCAAACCAAGTAATCAACCTTTATTGATCGCATCTTCAGTGTGTTGTGTGTCTACTTGCAGAAAACCCACGTCCCGTACCGAGACAGTAAGATGACCAGGATTCTGCAGGACTCCTTGGGAGGAAACTGTCGGACCACCATCATCATCTGCTGCTCCCCGTCTGTTTACAACGAGGCGGAAAGCAAGTCCACCCTCATGTTCGGACAGAGGTACAGTTCACAGTTACTGTGGTGTTCATGACAGACGGTCTATTAGCAAAGAACAGAGTCCAATGGAGCGTCAGGAGGAACTCTAACCCACATTAGACTGGATGTGGCGGTCAGGACTGAGAGCTGGATTTGAAATCCCTTGAATGGGCTTCAGGGGGTTCCATTCTCAGCGGGAAAGTCTGAAACTTTGGGGGATCAGTTTAAGAGCTGAACTCTTGGAGCAGCGTGTTACTCCTGACTCTGTGCTTCTCTCTGTGATTTCACGTTTCAGAGCTAAAACCATAAAGAACACAGTTTCTGTGAACCTGGAGCTGACTGCCGAGGAGTGGAAGAAGAAGTATGAGAAGGAGAAGGAAAAGAACAGAAGTCTGAGCATCATGATCCAGAAACTGGAGAATGAGCTGAAGCGATGGAGGAAAGGTGAGGAGAATCAGCTGGGGGACTAAAGCTGCACCAAGGCTGTTGTTACTCTCAGTTTTAACTTTATCATGTTGCTCAGAGTCTCTAAGATGTGAAATATAGCTGCTAATATCGGTTAGAAATGTATTCATCCCTTTCCTGCCTCCACACATGCCGAAAATGTAGATTTGAGCTTTATTGAAATTATACAGTTAAAATTTCCAAACGGTCGGTTGGTTTTATTAGTGTATTTGAAAATCAACGCTGTAAATCACTGATATTTAACACCAGTAAGTCACATCCAAAACTTACTACATCTCTAAAAGGAGTCGTCTGCGGTCATTTTTATCCTGAGGCTTTTATTTAGCCCTGCTTCCTACAGCGGGAACAACAGGAAATAAAAATTACGGGAAAATGTTCCTGCAGTGGAAACGCCCCTTTAAAGTAACTTCTACTCTGTGCTAGGCCACCAACTGGTTGATTTTTTAAATTATTATTATTTTTATTAATTTCAACTTCAAAAGAATTAGATGATTACCATAATATCACTCAGCAACTTCTTGGGAGTTAAGATCTTGTTTAACATTATTAATCCAGGTTTCAAGGCAGAAAAATCTAATTTCAGAAATGCCTGATTGATTTTTTTTATTGACACTGATAGTTAGAAATGGAAAACACTTCAGAGCTAAGAAGGGCCGTAGTGATTTACTTTTTTAATAAAAGAATCGTTAGTAACTTTGAGTTTGAAACTGGACGTGAATTAAAAAAAAACGAGCTGCTGGGTGTTTCTGACTGTTTCTGAACCTCTCCAGGTGAGGCTGTGCCTGTGGAGGAGCAGCTGAGCAACAGAAACAAGAAGAGCGCCGCTGAGACGCCACCAGTGATCGAGAGCCTGGCCCCGCCCACCGTACCGCTGTGCGAGGAGGAGAAGGTGCAGTACGAGACGCTCATAACCAACCTCTACCAGCAGCTGGACGACAAGGTGAGTTTCACCTCTACCTGCAGCAGGTTGACGATGACAAGATTAAATCAGAACTCTTACAACTAATGACTCATGTTTCAGGATGATGAGATCAACCTGCACAGCCAGACCTCTGAGAAGCTCAAACAGCAGCTGATAGAACAGGACGAGGTACGCTTCACACGGGATCCCCGCCTTACAGCGCCACAGCTGACCTGTCCTCCTCACCGCCGCTGGTGTTCTGCTCCCACAGCTGCTGGCGTCCGGCCGTCAGGACTACGAACGTCTGCAGGAGGAGCTGAACCGGCTGCAGAGGGACAGCGATTCGGCCAAAGAGGAGGTGAAGGAGGTGCTGCAGGCGCTGGAGGAGCTCGCGGTCAACTACGACCACAAGAGCCAGGAGGTGGAGAACAAGAACCGCTGCAACGAGCAGCTGAACGAGGAGCTTGCACACAAAACTGTGAGTCCTTTAAACCGCCTGGTCAAAAATAAAGTACCCATCTGAAAAGTCAAATAACGTGGCCATGCACCTTTAAGCAGTGTAAAGATGTGAGGAAATGCTGGGTGGTGTTCCAACAATGTTCTGCGGTTCCAGGCGGGTCTGGAGGTCGCTCAGAGGGATTTGTCCGCCCTGCAGGAGCTCAGCTCTCACCATAAGAAGAGGTCTGCAGACATCCTCAACCTGCTGATCAGAGACCTCAGTGAGATCGGCAGTGTCCTCGGGACCACAGAGCTCAAAGCTGTAAGACTACGATTCCCACTTCACTGTGTAGACAGGCAGCCACAAACGCTGACGTTGAGGCAAATCCCGAGAACTGTAACATCCTGGCTGCATCGGCAGAGGTTCGCAGCCTGACAGACTCTTTCCTGCACGCTTCCAGATGGCCGAGGTGAGCGGCGTGATGGAGGAGGAGTTCACCACGGCTCGCCTCTACATCAGTAAGATGAAGTCTGAGGTCAAATCTCTGGTGAACCGCAGCAAACAGCTGGAGGTCAACCTGGCGGAGAACACCTGCAGGACGGAGGCCAACGAGAAGGAGCTGAGTGCCTGCCAGCTCCTGGTCTCTCAGGTAAATCACACCTGGACAGTGACGGCTTTGTAAGGCTGTCACAGACACATCGATCAGAAGTGTATCCAGGTTGTCCTGTTTTTGTAAAGCTTTGGCTTGCCTAATTAAAGTTCTCTTCATATACTATGATATAAAAGATGTAAGAACAGAGCAGAGGTAACAGACCATTCATGAGGGAGCATCTGCTGTAAAACAGGATGTTGTGAGTTTTAAAGGAAGACTACATTTTTTCACAGTTCACATTGTAACCTACCTTTCTAACTGTTCACTGCAAAAATGGAACTAAAAGTAAGTAAAATGTTCTTGAAATGAGTGTATTTTCCTTGATTTGAGCAGCTAAATAAGACTATTTGCCAATGGAATAAGAGTTTTGCACTTAAAATAAGAACATTTCATCTCTATCATCTTATTTCAAGTGCCGTATATCTAATTATCTCATCTTAGGGGTAAAAATACTCATCCCATTGGCAAACAGTCTTATTTAGCTGCTCAAATCAAGGAAAATACACTCATTTCAAGAAACATTTACTTACTTTTAGTTACATTTTTGCAGTGTTGAACTAGCAACCTGCAGTAGTTATTAGCACGATTTGCATGTGTGTGCTCTAGAGAAAGTGCATCCTTACCTTAGCTCAGACATATCTAGAGCACTGCCAATATCTCCAGATCTTCAGCTAACAGGATAAGACAGAGCAGCTTTGCTTTAAGGCTCTGCAGAAAGTCACGTTCTGTCTTGCAGCCCCATGGAACCACAAACCATGCTGTTTCCTTTTAAATAGCTCCATGTCTCTGTGTTTCCTCTGACCTCATTTTCAACATTTCTCTTACTATAAATAACAAACTTTAACTCACTGATGGCTAAATCGTCCGGTTCAGGTCAACGGCGGACTTCTCAGTGTATCTTTAATTATTCCCCGTGAGGGTTGAGATGGTTTTCTGTGCACTTTAATGTAAAAATGTGGATTTGCTGAATGATTAGATTTCACAATGCAAACCTTGACCTGTGATATGAGGACATTAGGGGATTTAATCTGAAATCAGCAGAGCTGCTGCAGGAACCCTTTCTCTGTGGGTTATGAGCTTTTTTACAGATGTTTTCTTATGAATCAACACCAAAATGTATCAAAAGACACCCTGCTGATTCTGATCCTACTTCATATTACTGCTGCCGTGCCAGACGACCCTATGTGGGTTGGAGTTTGTTGCTGTTCATGTGGTCGGGTCTTTATGTTGCTGTTTTTGCAGCTTCAAGCCAAGTTGGAGTCCCTGAGCGCCGACCTGCAGAGGATGGAGCAGAAGAAGAGGCAGCTGGAGGAGAGTCAGGATGCTTTGATGGAGGAGATTGCTAAGCTCCACGCTCAGGGTCAGGGCCTCCATCATGTTTACAGAAAAAAAAAATCTGCTCTGTGATTGGTTGAGAGATGACCAAACTGAGATGGTTCTTTGTGTTTTCAGGTCAGATGCATGAGGTGACAGTGATGGACAAAGAGAAAGAACACATGAGCAGACTGAAGGACGCGGTGGAGATGAAGGTAAAGAGCTTTGATGCTTCCTCGTGGTTCTTTAGGATCTACAGGAGATCATCAAACGGAGCTGGGAGTCAGGGACTCAGGTTCTTCAGATTCATTCAGCCGTCTCTCTTCAAAAAGCCTCAGTTTGATCTCACTTATCAATGTCTTCACTTTAATAAATTGATAAGCCAACCCACTTTACTCTTGATTGAAATGAACTGTACTGAATAATAGTCGTTATAGAGCGCCCTCCTCTGGCCGATGCAGGTAAAGACATAAACAGAGTGTATTTTGTAACAGCTTTAACAGAAGACTAATGTTACATGTTTACTTGTGATTCTATAAAATATTACAGAGTTCTGATTGCATAAGCTATTTATCATTATCATCATAGATTTCCAGCTGATTGGACTAGGAACCTAAAAATTGTGACACGTTTTACCAGGAAACCTCATATGTTCCTTAAGATACATGATGTTCTGTTGCTTTGGGTTTGGCAGAGAACGCTGGAGGAACAGATGGAGAACCACAGGGAGGTGCATCAGAAACAGCTGAGTCGACTCCGTGATGAGATCGAGCAGAAGCAGAGAGACAACGATCATCTCAAAGAGTACCGATTATTTTGTTTTGACTGTGATACATTATTCGTTTTTACTGTGATTAATTGTTAGTTTTCACTGTGATCAAATGGTTCTGAAACGTTTTCTGTTGCGCCTTTGAAGGAAAAATATTCTGTTTTAATGCATTAAAGTTCTGAAATGACCCAAATCCATTTTAAAATGTACTGCACACACACACACACACACACACACATGTATATATATATATATATATATATATATATATATATATATATATATATATATATATATATATATATATATATATATATATATATATATATAACATATGACAATGGTTTCTAACACCTAGATTGCTTCAACATTGCCACTTTTTTAACTATATAATTTGAACAATATGTGTGTCTTTAAGCCCGACTCGTATCTGCAGTCACCTTCTAACTAGCTATGAACCTCATATAGCAAAAATAATATCAAGCCATTAATATGAAAGATAAACTTCAGCTTTATTAGGTTTTGCACTTTTTTAGGTGTTTATTGATAGTATTCATCACTCTACTGCCTGCACTTACAGGCCAAACAGCAGGGGGTGCTGTTACCCCGTTTAGAAGGCCTGTAATTTCTGGACAAAATTATCTGATCATAATTCCTGAATGGTAAATTCTCATCTTCTCTAACAAAGCTTCTGTGTTCATCTCTCAGTGTGAATCAGGCTCTTCAGCTGGAGAACAGAAAACTTCTGTCGGATTTCGAAAAACTCAGAGCCGAGGACCAAAACAAAGAGCAAAGACTCCAAAAACTGCAGTAAGTTTGTTCCTCTTTGCTTCCTGTAGGGCCAACAGGAGTTCAGAGGTAAAATCTGTTTATTTCCACCTGATTTCATTCACATTATGTAGATGGAAGGGAGCGCTGCAACTTAAATATCAGACTTTAATAAATTATTTATGTTTTTTTTTTATTTGGAAGCTTAAAAGCTTGATGTTTTACTGAGATTATCATGTTGTTCTTTTATTGTTGCTGCTGCGATTCAGTTTTTTAATCTGCAGTCTTGTGATTTAATTTCAGGTTCCTGAATGAGAAGAGAGAACAAGCCAAGGAGGACCTGAAGGGTTTGGAGGAAACTGTGGTATAAGCTTCACTGGGTCATATTCATTGATCTACATTTTCAGCTAAAATAGACCAGATTAGTGGTTTGAAAATGATTTTGCTTTTATATCCAAGACCAAAGAGCTGCAGACCCTTACCAACCTGCGGATCCAGTTCATTCAAGACATCGCTTCTCGAGTCAAGAACGTAAGCACAGACAAATCAGAGTTTGCAGTTTCTGCCATGAGCAGGACAGGTTCTGTTGGATAAGTTCTGATCAAGTAACAGAAATCATGTTAATCTGTGAATCTGACATTTAAGTTGCTACTGATTGGCAGTCAGGCGGTTTTGTCATATTGATTTCAGATGTGAAATTTATGCCACACCAGTTTTTCCACATTAAACTTTTAACAGATGTTATAATCAGACACAACTGACTTGTAACAGTAAACCAGTTACTTTTTATTTATCCGTCTATAGTAACAGAAGCTGTTTCAGGACACTTTAGAAATTTCTGCCAAACCTGTAGAGCTAAGGGGAAAGTTTTGTCCTCCGCGTTGAACAGAGCTCAGAGAACGACAGCGACGAGGCCGGCGGCAGTCTGGCTCAGAGACAGAGGATCATCTTCCTAGAAAATAACTTGGAGCAGCTCAGCAGAGTCCACAAGCAGGTGAGGAATCACAGCGACCCAGCTGCTCCGTTGTTTCAGGGGAGAAAGCGTCATTTAGCACATTAATCTATGTTTCTGTAAAGATCTTTGACTTTTCAGTTGAAGAAGTTGTTGTTAAGATTTTTGGAGATGTTGATGAAGCTTTTCATGATCCTTTATTTAAAGAGGCAAGGTGCAGTTAAGTACAAGTTTGCTCAGATTCAATGAGATTTTAAACAATTCAGGATCAGGAGTTTTAACAAGTTCACACTTAATGTTAATATTTTTGCATATTATAGTTAGTAAGCTTCATTTTGAAGAATGCACAGTATTTTCCAGTGCATTACAAAAGTATTAATACCACTTGTTTTACATTCTAATGTGGGAAAATCACAAACTTTAGTGTATTTCATTGGATTTGTTTATAATCGGCCAACACAAAAAGCAATAAAGGGTTTTTATAATTTTTCCCCCAATAAATATTTGAAAAACTTGCGTTGTTTGTTGTCATTTAACCTTCCTAAGTGAATATTTTGTAGGTATTTATTACTTTTAGGGTATGTTTATACCAGCATTTTGACATCAAGAGAGACTGAATGTTTTTCCCATTTTTTCTTCTCAAATATAGCAGATTGGACAAGCATCATCTGTGAATATCAGTCTTCAGGACTGGTCTCAGATTCTCAGTTGAATCTAGGTCTGGACTTTGACTGGGCCGTTCTACCAGATGAATAGGCTTGATTTAAAGCATCCCATTGTAGCTCTGACTGTATGTTTAGTGTGGATGCCTTGCTGGAGGGTGAACCTGAACAGTTTCAAGTCTTTGGCTGCCTCTTACAGTTTTTCTTTTTTTCAACCTACTCCGAATTACAATTATTCATGACATATGCAGTCTTCTGATAAAATGAGGCATTACAAATCAAAGCACACTTACATGAATACAGTGTCTTATTTTGAAAGCAATTGTCCAGAAAGAAGATATCTAGTAATACTTATTGAAAATGTTACAAATTATCACATTTAAATGTTTGGGTTACATGCATATTTTTTTAAAGATGACATATGTATGCCTGCTTTTAAATTGTCTTAGCATGGTACTCCTTTTTATTTCTATATCTAACCTACTCCACTACACAACTCCAGCTTGGCTGAGCCCCAGACTTTTAAGTTTGGTGCGAACACCACATCTTCTCTACTGTTGAACATTTTTTTTATATTGCCGGGAAGTAGATCACGGCTTGCTTTGTGCACTACCGCAAGAGTTTTAAATTTGATTAAGTCTTCGATTTTCATTATGTGAAATTTTAAGAAAAGTGCATTAGTGTGATCTCTGAATCCAACATTATGAGGTTTGCTTCCAGATATGCTCTGTATTTACCTTCTTCTAGCTACTCTAACTAGCTTCTCTGTCCCTGCTGAAGGAAGGATTCCCCTTTCTTCATTATTACCTCATTCTGCTTTAAGGATCTCCGCAGCTTTATCCCTGACTTATCTGGTCCTTGGTCTTAATGCTGCTGTTTGTTCTCTAATGTTTAACAAACTCTATTCGTTTGATGAAGAATTACATCTGTGTAATGAAGTGCAGCCCTCAAACAGGCTTACCTGGATTAAATTTAAGTCTCTGTGTTCTTAGCTCGTCCGGGATAACGCTGACCTGCGCTGTGAGCTCCCCAAACTGGACCGGCGGCTAAGAGCTAACGCGGAGCGAGTGAAAATGCTAGAAACGGCCCTGAAGAATGCCAAGGAGTCAGCGCTGAGGGACCGCAAGCGGTACCAGCAGGAAGTGGACCGGATCAAAGAGGCAGTCCGGTCCAAGAACATCTCCAGGAGGGGACACTCTGCTCAGATTGGTGAGATCCCCTAGTTCCAGCAAACTCGTTGGAAATCTGAACCCTGCAGGGTCTTAAGTGACTCACCTGATTCCTGTGTTCATGCAGCCAAGCCAATTAGAGCCGGGCACCAGTACCATCATCCGTCCTCCTCCCAGTCCATTAAACCAACCATTAGAGGAGGAGGTGGCGTCTCCAGTCCTCGCCATCACTCCTCCCGTCATCCAGCAGCTCAACAACAACAACAGCCTCGGTTTCCACAGTGAAGCCACAAGTGACTCCAGGTCAGTGAAAGCAGCAGCTTTACTGCAGTCTGACCCAATCAGGACTGAGGCCTTGGCTTTTAGTCAGGCATAATGAATTAATACAAAAAAATGAGGCTTTACTGTTTCACTGCAATAAGACTAAGATAAATAATCAGCCTTTTAATGTAAATTTTAGTCGACAAGTTTATGGTAAAACTCAAAATCCCTCAAGTACATAAGAATGTATGGAGTCTAAGAATCAGTGTTTTGTGATCAGAAAAACTGGCGGTTATGGTGTTTTAACAGTTTAGAGATTTGTAAACCAAATGAAACCAAAGGTTTGTAAATCAAAATGATTTTCTGAGAAAGTCACATTGAAGAGTTCAGACCTGAAGTGGCCAAATCAGATTTTTTTTTGTTATAATTTTGTAATCTGTGCATTAGTTAATTGTAAAGAATTTGGTAAGGAAAACAAGTGATGCAAATTAAAACAAATAATTTCTAATGTAGAATATTTTCGCTGATTAGAGGGATTTTTTTTTATTATTTTCTTAGCTGTGTAAAGACCTTATGAAGTTATTTATTCTAAGGGGTAAATTAATTAACAGAGTGATGACTTTAACTGGCCCTTCTAGATTATATCATTCCTAATATGTAGAGCAGGGATCTGCAAGTTTTACTATCCAAAGAGGCATTTTGCCCTCAAACCAGCTAAATAAATCTTACATGACCATTTAAATAAAAAAAACATTTTTTTTTTTGATTAGGATCTACTATAGGAAATGTTTTGTTATTTTTTCAAGAGCCATTTTTATTTATTTTTATGGTGGTTTTAAATGAAGATGAGATTTTTCTTCTATTGGATGTTGATATTTGTGAAAACTGATGTAAACAAGTTGACAAGATACAAAAAGATTTTACTGGTTGCTTTAGAGTCATTGAATGGTGGAAATTCAGGACAATTATAAAACAGAAAAACTGCTGAAATCTGCATTTGTTATAACTATATTTAAAAACCTTACTTGGCTCTTTATCTTTTTTAGCCAAAGTTATTTAGAGCCATTGTGGAAAGCCCAAAGAGCCACTTATGGCTCCAGATCCTCAGGTTGCAGACCCCTGATGTAGAGCATCTTAGATTTGTCTTTTAAAGCACATTAAACAGAAACCTGCCTCCCCAACTTATTGCCCTTTTTTTTTGGGGGGGGGGGGGTCTATTGCTGTATGCAGTGAAGTTGTAACCATATCAACAAAATTATCGATTTGCGAAGGGCCAGAAATTAGGTTTCTGAGCTCTGCTCCACAGCTCTGTAATACTACATAAATAACCTATTAAAGATATTCTTTTAAAATTGTTACAGTTTTGTCTAATGGAGATCTATTGTAAGCTGCACAACAATCAGTTGTATTAAACTCAAAGTTTCCTAAATGTCCTCAGGAAAGACTGGTCACATAGAAATGACACTTATGTTTGTGAAATACTACAGGAGCGCAAGATCAAGAGTGTGGTGGCAAGAGAGAGTTGGTCTTTAAACATTTTTAGTAAAGTTATTTAATTAAGAAACCATTAAATGTTTTAATGTCTACATGAATAGCCTACAAGAACTATAGCAGAGAACTGATCTAAAGATTCAAAACGAGGGACTGGTGGTAAATGGAGAAACAAAAGAGTCTTACATTTTTTGGATGAGAAAAATTTAGTTCTGAATGAACTGATATTTTGCCAAGAAATAGTCAATGAAGCTGACTAAAAAAGGGTCGTTACTCTTCAAATTACCTTTTAGCTTTTATTTTGTTTTTTTATAACAAAAATTTGACTTTCTGTCTTTACAGATAACAGCTGACTCTGGATCAGTTTTTTGTTTCTGAAGATCACTTCTGAGTTCTTCTGTCCTCACCATTCTGCCTTTCCTGGGAACATTCTCCTCATTTCTTCAACTTTCCACTTTAACAGCCAAGAAGATTTTGCCTTTGTCCCCTGACTCGGACTTCTTCTATAGAAAAACCAAGCTTAATATTTTTAATTATTCCGAGTCTGATCCGTTCCTATCCAACATTCAGCTTTTCCTTCTGCAGTATTAAAAACTGAACTTTAGAAGACAGTAGCCTAAAGCTAAAATATGACCAAAATCAAGCACATTGATGCATTAATGTAAAATGCTAGAATCATTATCTTTAAATTAACTTTAAACTGTTAGACACTTTGCTGATAAAATTATTAGAAAACACAGTTTTTCATCTCAGGTCTGATTTTTGTATTTGTTTTCATTTAAATGTAATACAAGAAATGACATTTTTGGGATTTTTAAACCTGTCTTTGTCCTTCTAACAGCTGTTATTACTACTACTACTACTACTACTACTACTACTACTACTAATAATAATAATAATAATAATAATAACACCACTACTAATAACAATCATAATAGTAATAATATTATTATTAATAATAATAATAATAATAATAATAATAATGCTTTTAAAATGTAATCATTTAATTAATAAGATCAATTAAAACAAATACTTCATTTATTATTCATTTGATTTTGAAGTATATAATTGTATTTAAACTATATAAACCTTATTGAAAAAAAATACCTCAAATAATGTTTACTGTTTGCACATCATCGTGGTTTTATGATTTTGCAGTTTTATAATCGTTTTTTATTATTACTATTATTATTTCTGCCATCTCTTGAGTTTTACAATTTCCTTTTATGAATGTTTAAACATACCAATAAAAGTGTTGCCTTTCAGCATTTTATATTTTATTACCGGACATTTTTATACTTTTTATATTAATTTTTAATTACATTGTTATTGCTGGAGACTTCCTCCGCTGCTCCTGATAGTTTCTACGGTTCCTACATTCCCTCAGAGATAATGCAGTAAACCAGATTCACCTAAAGGCATCATGAACTCGATGGTGTTTGTTAGAACTGTGGTGTTTTTTTTGTCGGTAGGATTCAGATATTATGGAAGTGTTGTGCTGTAGTTGTTATTTTTGATATTTGTGATCACAATCACGGATGTTTCAAAGTTTTATTTATTTTAATGTTAACACTTCACTTTAATTATTGTGTGATATTTAATGTAATTATTTTTGCATAAGTATTTGTATAAAAGTTTTTATGTTTTTATTGTTAGTTTATATATTTATTTAAGTGGAATTAAATGACTATTTCCCTGCAATGTTTTACATATTTAATGTGTTGTATTTATTAAACTGCAATGATATTACTGTATTTATTTTAGTGCAGTTTGTTTATATTTATTTTCATGTATTTATTTATTTAATGTATAATTTTTTTCCTGTCAATTGCTTGCTGCTTTATCAAATTATTTGCTGTATTTGTTTATTCATTGCATTCGATTGTATTTTTTTTAAAAAATTTTTATTGCAGGCCTATTTTAAACTGATAGCTCATGTTTTTATTGTTGATTTCAGATCTTAATTTTTCCTTCCAGTGTTTAAAGCACAATCTTCTGGTCTCCTCATTGACAGAAATAAAGTGTTAGTTATGTCTGACATGTTGCCTCTATGTTTTCTTGCTCAGATTAAAACTTTCCAGACACAAGTTTCTATTCAACTCGGATTAACGGGCTGATATGTGAGTTTGTAGATACTGGGCACTGAGCTAGATCCGCTGGTAAGCACGCTTGTGTTTATATATTAACACAATAAATAATATATATATTTATTGTGTTTCATCTGAAGAAATCTGCATATCCAGCAGTTCTAAACAGAGTTTGGACTGATATATGTATCATATACACCAGTCTGTTTAATATATGCAAATAACATTATACATTTGAAAATAAATGTTCAGTATTTTTACTTAAATTCTGTAAAAAAAATGGAAGAAACAGTCACTTGCAAGGTTATAATATTTTAATATTTACAGTTTTATTTGATCAACTTCACATGTTTGTGTTTCAAAAAAGACTAATGATCAAACATTTCAATACATTTCATTCTTTTTACACTCCAGGCAACCAAACGCTGCTTCAGTTGAATGATTTTCTACTGGTGATGAGGGAATCTGAGTCCATCAGTCTCATCTGACTTCCTGCTCTTCTTACTTTCTGTCAAGGCTGAATATCTCTCGACTCTCGATGAGGATGAACTCCACGATCTGGTTCTGGTAAACCATGTTGACCGCCATGTTTCCTCCATCCAGCTCAGGCCACATCAGTGTCGGCCCAAACACGATACCAATACCCTGAGTGGACATCAGATTCTTCTTTGAAAAACCCAGAACTCTGGAAAAAAAGCAGAAGAAACAGTGAAAGGGATTATTGGTATAAGAAGCAGAGTTATTGGATGAAGTTTACCTCCAGCAGAACAAAGGATAACAAAATGGTCAACTGGGTCAGGTGAGTGGCTCTATATGATTTAGTTTATGGTGTCAGGTTTGGGTCAGTTCTGGTTCAGGTATATTTCATTCAGATTTCATTCAGATATGGGTCTGATGCCGTGTTATTTACAATATTTTAACATTCAAGATGGATGTCAGTTTAAGGTTTGGTTCGGGAAGGTTTGGGTTTGTGTACAAAAAGCGAGTTGGGATTTTCCAACTGAAACCATGGCATACCCTAAATTTTGTAAAAACTGCATATGCCCAATGACATCCTAGGATAGAAACCTGCATATGCACTGTTACATACATTATTTTCCTTCGAAAAGCCAATCAACGTGAGGAATTTAGCTCACATACGAGAAAAATGAACTCTTCCCTTGACGCTTCTCTCATTTTGATATGCAAAATATATATAAATGTGTCGTGCATTCTTGACACTTCTTCCTCCTATATGAGCCATGTGCATAAAAATAAAGACGACAAGCAATCTTTTTTTAAAATTTGCACAAACACATTTCATCCATTGAGTTTTCCTACAACAATCTCACACAGTAGG